>NC_061111.1:153845240-153896263 GCF_002878395.1 Capsicum annuum | reverse complement strand
AAAAACCCCACATACCTTAAACTTGAAGCTTTGAATGACTTTTCAAATGACGTAATGCTATTCACGGACTTTTGGGTGTCACTCGTAGCCTTCATAACGGGGATTCCGAATATGTAAAAATTATAGAATTCTCACGGTTGAATCTCTAGCTATTGGGGTTTTTATGTTGAAACCATAAAGGTTGTTCTTGGTGATTTTGAGAGAAAGTAAACTTATTTTGATGTTGTGAGAGTTTAATCCGTGTTATAGACATATATAGGGATGTTTTTGGCACTTGGAAGTGAGGTATGCGGTGCACAACCCATGGCAGACCTTAAGGTGTGCGTCGTACACCTTATGGCAGATATTTAAGTGTGTCTCGCACTCCCAATCGCACACATTTGATTGGGCGGCGCATTGCCCATCGCACACTCTTACTGCCTCTCACAAAAATAAGTATAACTCTTCGCTCGGGTATCAGATTTTTGCGAAATTGGTATTATTGGAAAGATAATTCAATTATCTACAATTTGATAGGTCTTGGGATGAAAAATTACATGTATATTAAGAGATGTTAACGTTTGAAGTTGACCCTTGTAGGATCGAATGTCAAACTTTGGATGAATCAATTGGTCTTAGCTCAACCTTGTTCTAGGTCATTGCTATAAACATTTTCCACCTCTAAACTACTCCATAGAATAGGATAATGATCATGCAACTTGTATTCATGTGAGAATCACTTGTATTAGAGCTTAGACGCGCAAGAAAGACGGTTAGAATTCTAGTAAAAAAATACAGGGTATTACATTATCTCCCCCTTGGGAACATTCGTCCTTGAATGTGGATAAATTAACCTAAAACACAGAGGAATATTAGTCGTCAAGATATCATGTGTAACTAATAGAACTGAATCAGTAGATCTCAAGAATAATGAGCTACTGAACTGGTCTGCAAGTGCATGAATCCTCAAGAAAAATAACTATATGGCTAAGATAGAAATGAGAGTGTCAACTTATGAGTAACCATTACTTTGCACTGGATCTGATCTCATGGGAAAGGATGAGAGGTTTATGACATAAAAACTCAGGGTATTACAACATCCCTCTTGGGATCGTTCGTCCCCGAATGATAATAATTTGATGAAAATACTAGGAAGAAACTGTGATACTACACAGGATACTTACGAACGGAATCATGACTTAATATCTGAAACTGAAACTGATGCATGAACTGAGCTGAATTCATAATTTAATTGGACACAAACACATTGTCTCTTAGAATGTACATACGTATAAGACTGCGGATAGTAAGACTAGCTGGAAAATTAAGAATCTATAGGAGCTTATCTCCTTGCTTGCTAAACCAGATTACAGGCTATATGGACTGGATCATACTAACTACCCATACTCAAATAGAGTATTTCTTTAGTACTTTTCTATGAAATTCTATTGACATTAGGGAGCAAAGAATTTTGGGCATGCTTTGAACAAGACATTTGACTAAGGAATTACAACATTGATATAACTCTATAGCATGGAATATAATTATATAACTCATAAACTAGGATAGGATTGCTAGGCCGTAGGCAACGCAACTTCTTACTTTCAAGCTTAGAATCACTTCTCAAATGCTCTCACAATTATACTATTCCCCTTAAATACCATACTCATTTGATTCAACTTATAATTCTTATATTGGCACTATGAAATCTTTGTACTAAGGTCTAAACTAAACTAAGTTCTCTCACCATGATCAAGCGTAGCACTAAATCACAAGATACAACATGCCAAACCATAATACTAGTCTAAACCACAAGGTTTAATATTCTATATCTTCTTAGAGCTCACACCCTAAGCATAACATGCCTTACCACTTCAATGATTAATTTAAAACTCTTTATATGGATTCACTAGTGCATATTGCATTCATCATCTTACACTCAACATGACATTCAAGCCTATCATTAAAAATCACATATAACTTTAAGGCAAATACCCCTAAAGGCATACTTCGCATATTCTCTAAACCTTTATCAACAACAATTTTCTTGCACTGTTCTTAAAAACATACACACAATTGCTAACTAACCATGACATGTATCAAAGACTTGGCCTCAATCTTACTTCACACTTTAGCCTTAGATAGAAAAACATAAATAATCTTTCTTAATGAGGGTCATCAACTCTCTCACATATAAACCATTGCTTATCCACTATCATCACCACTATCTTAACATAGGAAGAGGTCACCGAAGGGCTAACACATATGAACCAGAAGCATGAAAACTACAATACATAACATTAACACTTATCTTTGTCCTGAGGAATAAAATATCAAAGGCATGGATTCATTAAAGAAATCTAAGCTGAGGACATGCATGATATAATGTGAAATTCACTAGTATCATGAGTTTAAAAACTGGCCATACTCTGAAACATGAGTTTATACTTATCATGAGCTATTCAACATAAGACTGGAGTTCATAGATTCATAAGAGATAACTCGAATCACAGAGTGGAGCTGTTATATGCTTGCTAGAAGCTGAGAATGGGCTTGAGCACACATGATAGGTATAAGCATAGGCCTGTGGCATGGATTTGTCAAGCAAGTGATGGATTTGGTGTCGTAATGACTGAAATCCAAGGAATACTCTAGAGTAAGAAGGGATCACTGTCTCATCATAACTAATTATTGACATATATCACAATTTAATTCTCAAAACTCGGTTTGGTTCTTCACTAACCACCTCCCCCTTAGGTCAAAGCTGGTATTCTAGGTATGATGGTCTACTCTATATCCTCGAGATTAAGCCATAATTTCATCATTCTATTAGCTACACATAAATGATAAACTCACAAGAATAAACTAATTTTGAACTTCCTACTTCATTCTTGAACAACCCATCCATATGTCATCCTTAATTCCTAGCTTCAATAATCATCATCAAAGACTTACACTCTTATTTGAAACCATATCTACATCTCTAATCACATAATCATAGCCTACCAAGATCACACTTCTATACTTATATTTTTCCCAAACCATGAGAATAAAATCATACTAAAAAGACTCAACATCTTCAATCATAACTCCTTAACTTAGCTATCAAGAACAACATAAATTATCTAACTAGGAAAGCCTTAGGAAAGCCTAAATTAACAACACTCAACCACCAAGTACTTTCATCAAAACCTATACTTTCCTAGCATAACAAATACCATCAATAACTCTTTTCATACTTCAAGCAAACAACAATCCACCTTAACTAATAATCTCATTCTCTAACTTCACTAAACTAACAAACAAGGGTATATCACTTCATTACTAATTCAATCATAAGCAAAAATTCAGCTATACATATTCAATAAATCTCCTTTACCACCATTCTTACCACTACACTTCTAAACCCACAAGTTCAACTAACACAAGACTTTAAACTAAATATTACTACTTTTGTCACTACACAGAAACCCACACTTTCAACTAACACCAGAACAACAAGATAAACAACAAGTTGCTAGTGAATCGAAATAGACCTCACACGACTTCACTAGACTTTGGTTTTGTGTTTTGATTAAGAAAATTATATGAATAACAAAGCAACTATTCTAGTGAATCAAAATAGGCCTCACACGGCTTCACTAAACTTTGATTTTTCACAAACATAATGATAACAAGATTACATAATACAAGAGATAGAAACTTGACACACAACATTCAATGATCTAAGAATACACCTTACTCTATCTTAATTAAATAACTCATAAGAACGAGGGCATAAATTAAATTTGAAGAACCTATAACACACTAGAAAGCTCCTGTCAAGCCACTTTATGAAACTTCTGCCAGCAAATATAAGAGCATTTATCTGGGGAGGAAATTGGAACTTGCCGAGCATGTTACCTCAAGAACAATACATAGATAGAGAAGTATAGATTATCATTATAGATTCTGAGGAGAAATTTAAAAGCATATCTGACTCCGGCTTTGTGCATGATTTCTACAGGCCTGATAAAGCACTTCAGTTTTTGAAACTCAAAAACACTAATAGGATACTTTTGTAGCTCTCTTACAATTCCATTACTATCTATGGAGAATTAAGCTCAATTGTTTCTGATACCTTAAAAATAAGGCAGAGATGGCCTGACTAGAGTAAGATGAGAATCTATATAAGTTTCTTAGAGAACTTTTCTATAGCACGATTTAAGAATTGATAGAATGGAGACATTGCCTAAATGCCCTGTAACCTTTCGAAGAAAAGTACAGACGTCTCTGTACCATTCCACAAGACTCTACTAGACACGACCTCATAGACACCCTAGGACACTTGAACTCTGTGCTTTGATACCAAGTTTGTAACGCCCTAAAATTGGGTCCTGAGACATCGCACGGTCCTTAGGTTCACAAGTGACCCCAAGCTAACCCTTCTACTGGCATAACTCATAAGCAACTGAACAAAAAGTATAAATCTATACAAATCTATGGAAAATGACTCTTTTTTGAATATGATAGATACAAAACTAAATTTACAAAATTACAACTCTTCTTTTACAACCAAAACTAAAATGGAATACATCAACTTCTACTGACTGTCTATGAAGCCTTTACAAGTACTGACTATTGGTAGCTGGGTCATGACTCCCGACTATCCCAACTCAATACGGATGGATAAAGAAAATACAATACTTCTCGAACTGTATAACTAACTCAAGCCCTTGAATCAAAATGACTCATCATCTGCTGACAGGATGCCACGAACTGACTGGACCTGAAGATGTACACTATACCTTGTACCTACTTTTTGAGAAAATATAGCCTACATACGAATATGTGGGTCAGTACCATGGAAACATAACGAGCATATGGGGTGCAATGCATATATAAAATAATATCTTAATATCATCACAGTTTATAAAATTATGCATGCTGATATAAATGACTTACTTAGCTCGAATTAAAATCATCATAATCATAAGAGAGTAAAATATATCGGGTGAACCGTGTGAGTCATCATAATAAATCTCAATTCACTTCCATCTCGATTCTAAATCATCAAAGCAATCAAATCTCATAACAATTCTCTTTGGAATATATGTTCATTAAATCTTTCAAAAACAATGACTTTCTCAAACTCAGTCTTTCAAACAAATATGTTTTCATCTCAGATAGAAAAATAAGACTTTTCATATTAGATATGAGAATACACACACACACATTAGGAGTCTCTTATAACCGACATAAACCATGTGAGTTACATGGAGTCCAACGTCTAACCAACGTTGGGGAGAGCTGTCCTATCCTTGCCATCGGAGTAGGACCTTAAATCATCAATCCAAACACTAGTGATCACTATAAAATCAGCCTCAGGCTCACAACCTATGGGGGCACATAGTTCTAGAGAAGTACCAATCCTTCTATACCTCCCACTTGGTGCTAAAGACTACTCCCGAACTTAGCTCAGATCTTTTCAAAGGAAAATCCACAAATAAACAATTAACAATTCACAACGGGAGCCATCATGCTACCCTTTTTATAATAATCAATAAAAGTGGATTTCTTTTCTCATCTCGGGTTCAAATCAACTCCTTTTTATGACCAAAAGGTCAAAGATTCATTATCATCTCAATTCATTCAAACACAAAGTGTTTATAACACATAATTTCTCAAAAAAATGACAATCTCAATTAGAGTTCAAAACTCATGTCTCAACATCATATGAAAATTTATCAAGGTTCAAGCTTTACATCATAAACATATATAAATTCCTTCAAAATCTGGAAATTTAGCCATAAGGCACAAAATATCATCATTCTCATATAATTTCACTTCTAAAATATCAAAAACATCATAATCTAATGATAATCAATATAGGATATAAATTCATGCTTCAAAATCATCGTAAAACATATAAAATCCATAACTTCGTAAAAGAAAGTATTTTTGGGCACAAGAACGAAAGGGTGTTCTTGTTGAAAAACCCCACATACCTTAAACTTAAAGCTTTGAATGACTTTTCAAATGACGTAATGCTATTCACGGACTTTTAGGTGTCACTCGTAGCCTTCATAACGGGGATTTCGAATATGTAAAAATTATAGAATTCTCACGGTTGAATCTCTAGCTATTGAGGTTTTTATGTTGAA
This sequence comes from Capsicum annuum, assembly GCF_002878395.1. Classification (NCBI taxonomy): domain Eukaryota; kingdom Viridiplantae; phylum Streptophyta; class Magnoliopsida; order Solanales; family Solanaceae; genus Capsicum; species Capsicum annuum. The sequence goes on along the minus strand of NC_061111.1, from coordinate 153,890,141 downwards.
ACCCCAAAGGTTGTTCTTGGTGATTTTGAGAGAAAATAAACTTATTTTGATGTTGTGGGAGTTTAATCTCGTGTTATAGACATATATAGGGGTGTTTTTGGCACTTGGAAGTGAGGTATGCGGCGCACAACCCATGGCAGACCTTAAGGTGTGTGTCATACACCTTATGGCAGACATTTAAGTATGCCTTGTACTCCCAATCGCACACATTTGATTGGGCGGCGCATTGCCCATCGCACACCCTTACTGCCTCTCACAAAAATAGGTATAACTCTTCGCTCGGGTATCAGATTTTTACAAAATTGGTATTATTGGAATCGATAATTCAATTATCTACAATTTGATAGGTCTTGGGATGAAAAATTACATGTATATTAAGAGATATTCACGTTTGAAGTTGACCCTTGTAGGATCGAATGTCAAACTTTGGATGAATCAATTGGTCTTAGCTCAACCTTGTTCTAGGTCATTGCTATTAATATTTTCCACGTCTAAACAACTCCATAGACTAGGATAATGATCATGTAAATTATATTCATATGAGAATCACTTGGATTAGAGCTTAGACGGACAGGAAAGATGGTTAGAATTCTAGTACAAAAATACGGGGTATTACATAAAGCTATGCCAAGTAGTTTTTTGATGGAATGCTCATGAGATTAGAATTGTGAAATTATGATATATTAGAATGCATTCCTATTCATGTACAAGATTATGATTATCAAGTGCTTAATGAAATACCTCAATCATTGTATTATAAATTATTGACTATGGTCATGTGTTCTAGAAGTGCCATATCCTATTAATATTCATGCTATCGAGTCCTGGGGTATTTAATACCTTAAAATTTAGTTGTGTGTCCCTAGATCCAGTGTCAGTTACAGAGCAATCTCAGTCTTATCATAATCAATAGCACTCTTAGTCAGTTTCAGAACTCAGTAGAACTCAGTCAGTTATAAACCTAAAAAAAACTCAGTAATCTCAATGAACACAGTCCAGTATACTTAGTTCAGTGTCTCTTCAATTGGGAGTAGGATTCAACACCGAGTGAATCCAAGGATGAAGGCTCACCTGCCAGCAGAAGGTGTGATCCTTAGAAGCAGTTCTTGCACTCTAGAACTATGTAGCCAGCATAGGTAGAGACATTAAAACCTACTAGTTGAGGGTTGATGAGGTAGATTAACCTGCCAGTTGAGGGTCCCACCATTCTCATTTGAGAACCTGGCAGATAAGGGTATCTCTTCAGTGTCTTTACCTGTGGCACTGTACTGACACCCTTCCAACTCAGTTTATAGGTTAGACCCCAAATCAGTTTAGAGAGGGGCATGTTGGTTAGATGATTACCTCCTTCAATCTTAGTCTCAGTCTTTAGTAAATAACTCAGATAGTTCTACAGATTTCAGGACTATTAGATACAGACACCCAGCTCAGTATGAAACTCAGCTAGTTCTATTAGAAATAGGACTGTCAAACATAATCACTCATGAAATAGTATATCAGTTATCAGTAATCCATGTTATTAGTAAACTTAGTATTCAGAATCCTTATGACTTCAATTACAGTTTTGTATTCATGTATCTATACTCACACAGTCATGTCCATGTTATTCAGTCAGTTATAGTTCATGCATATGAACCCTTGCATTCAGCCTTACCTCACTTCGTGTACCAGTACATTTACACGTACTGACACATACTTTTCTTTGCATTATGGTATTTTATACCATAGGTTCAGACGTACGAGCCCCAGCATTCTTAGCGGTTTAGACATTCAACCAGTAGTAGTAGACTAGCAGCGAGTCCTCATCATTCAAGGATATTCTTTTATTTCATTTTTCTTATTAGATTTAACATTTTAGTAGATGGATTTAGTTGGGGGATTGTCCCATCAACTCCTTATTCAGATAGTTCAGTTTAGAGGCTTTTCAGACTAGATGTTCAGACAGTATTTAGTATTTTAGATTCTGATATTTTATCAGATTTTATCATGTTCTTTTCATAAGTATTACAGTTTTGAACCTTATGGCATTTCAGCCCATTATTTCGAATTATATAGTGTTATTACTCAGTTATTATAGTAGGTACCAGACATGGGTTAGCTTGTGGTCCTTCGATATTATGAGCATCGTGTAGAATTTGGGGTACTAGAATTGGGGCATTACAAACTTGGTACCAGAGCCTAAGGTTCAACAATGTCCTAGAAAGTCTGAAAGTCGCATCTAGTAGAGTCTTGTTCATAGGTATGTGGCGCGCCACACTTATGGATAGGAGGCTATGGGATGTTTTAGGAATAGTTTCCCTTCTTTCAGTATTCATGTTGTGAGAGAGAGCATGAGCTAAAGTTAAACTCTCAACCTAATCCATTTCTCCCTTTAATTTATAGAATATTCCTCCCAAGAAGAGAAATGGAAGAAGAAATAGAAATCAGTCGGCACCTTAACCCATTCAGGCAGATTCCCTCGATGAACACATCTCTCATGCAGAATTTAGAGTTATATTCACTACTCTAGCCAATTCAGTTATTGCCCAAAATGAATACCCAGTTGTCATTTCGACCAACCCAGTGGTTAATTCTGCTGCAACCAGGATTTGGGATTTCACCCAAATGAATCCTCCTTCTTTTACCGGTCTAAGTCAGATGAGGATCCTCAGGAGTATCTTAATCAAGTGCAAAAGATTAATGAAATTATGGGAGTGATAACTAGTGAAAGTGCTGAGCTAGCTACATATCAGTTGCAGGATGTGGCTCATACTTGGTTTAATCAGTGAATGGCTGAGAGGGTCGCAGATGCAAGGCCCATTAATGAGAGAAGTGTGCCATTACTTTTCTAGATAGATTCTTTCCCCTAGAGCTGAGAGAAGCTAAGATGTTAGAGTTTATCAGCCTCGGGCAGGGCAATATGACAGTGAAAAAGTATTCTCTCAAGTTTACTCAATTAGCTAGATGTGCTCTTCATGTGGTGGCCGATAGTAGATCCCGAATGAGTAAGTTTATGTCTAGAGTGAATGATAGTATGGTGAAAGAGTGAAAGACTGCGATGTTGATTAGTGAGATAGACTTGGATAGGCTCATGATCCATGCTCAGCAGATAGAGGAGCAAAAGAATAAGGAGAGAGAAAAGCAGAATAAGAGAGCTAAAACAGGTAGCTTTAATTTTAATCAGCCTAAGTCAGAGGGTAAGAATCATTCTTCATTTCATCCTAAATATTCAATTCCAAATCCATCCCCATCTAGTGCTCCAGTGCCAAAGTTCAGAGATGGCAATAGAGATAGGTTGCCAGGATCTAAGTCTCAGGATAGTGTCAGCAGTGCTCGAACTAATCCTCTTTGTCAGACTTGTGGCAAGAACCATTAGGATATTTGTAGAGCTGGCAGTGATGTTTGTTTTGGATGTGGTAAGCCAGACCACAGAGTCAGATATTGTCCCCAGTCAGGTTCTTAGGGTCAGCGTAACCGTTCTTCAGCTTAGTTCGGTCGTTCGAATCAATAGGGTACCTTATCCAGTGCTACCAGTGGGCAACGCCCAAACAAACTTTATGCTCTTCAGTCCTGACAGGATTAGGAAAGTTCTTTTAATGTGGTCACGGGTACGTTATAGATCTTTCACATACATGTTTATGTTTTGCTATATCTAGGAGCTTTCTTGTCTTTTGTTACTCCTTATATAGCAGTTGATTTTGGAGTCAGTCCCAAAATTCTAGCAGGGTCTTTCTCAGTCTCTACACTAGTGGGTAAATCCATCATAGCCCGGTGGGTATACAAGAACTATCCGATTATGGTATCTCAGAAAGTCACTTCAGCAGACTTAATTGCATTAGAGATGACTGATTTTGATATCATTCTCAGCATGGATTGGCTTCATTGATACTATACCACAGTCGACTGCAAAAATAAAATTATCCAGTTTTAGTTTCCAAATGAACCTATCCTAGAGTGAAGGGGTAGTACTTTAACATTTAGGGGTCAGCTTATCACTTACCTAAGGGCGAGAAAATAATTTCTAAGGAATGTGCCTATCACCTCATATGAGTCAGAGACTATAATTTAGAAACTCCCAGTCTTGAATCAGTCCCAGTAGTGAATGAGTACTCAGATATTTTTCTCAAAGATCTTCCTGGAGTTTCTCCCGAAAGGGAAATTGATTTCAGAATAGACCTTCTGCCAGATACTCAACCTATATCTGTTTCTCCATACAAAATGGCACCAGCAAAACTTAGAGAATTAAAAGAACAATTGAAGAATCTCTTATATAAGGGATTCATCAGGCCCAGTGTGTCCCCGTGGGGCGCACCAGTTATATTCGTGCATAAGAAAGACGGTTCTCTCAGAATGTGCATAGACTACTATCAGCTCAATAAGGTCATAGTCAAGAACAAGTATCCACTTCCCAGAATTGATGACTTGCTTGACCAACTTTAGGGTGCCAGTTACTTTTCTAAGATAGACCTCAGATCAGGCTATCATCAGCTCAGAGTCAGAAAATGTGACATTCCAAAAATAGCCTTTCAAACTCGGTATGGTCACTTTAAATTCTTAGTCATGTCCTTTGTTCTTACCAATATCCCAGCAGCTTTTATGGACTTAATAAACCGTGTGTTCAAGCAGTACTTGGACATGTTCGTCATAGTCTTCATAGATGGCATCCTTGTCTATTTCCGCAGTGAGCATGATCATACATATCATCTCAGAATAGTATTACAGACTATCAGAAATCATCAGTTATTCTCCAAATTCAGTAAGTGCAATTTTTGGGTAAGGTTAGTAGCATTCCTTGGTCATATCATTTTCGTTGATGGCATTAGAGTTGATCCCTAAAAGAATGAAGCAGTGAGAAACTGGACCAGACCCATCTCTCCATTATATATCAGGAGTTTCTTAGGTTTGGCTGGCTATTACCGATGGTTTATTGAGGGATTTTCATCTATTACATCCCCTATATTTGGATTGACTCAGAAGAAAGTCAAGTTTTACTAGTCAGATTTTTGTGAGAAGAGTTTTCAGGAGTTGAAGACTCGACTCACCTCAACCCAAGTCTTGGCTTTATCGGATGGTTTAGATGGATTTGTTGTGTACTACGATGCCTCCAGAGTAGGTTTGGGTTGTGTCCTCATGCAGTATGGTAAGGTCATAGCCTATGCCTCCAAACAACTTAAGCCCCATGAGAAGAATTATCCTACTCATGATCTTGAGTTAGCAGTAGTGGTCTTTGCCTTAAAGATTTAGAGGTACTATTTGTATGGGTTTCACGTTAACATGTTCACAGACCATGAGAGCCTTCAATATATATTCTCTCAGAAAGAGCTAAACCTCCGTTAGAGATGATGGTTGGAGTTGTTAAATGATTATGACATGAGTGTTATTTATCATTCGGGCAAGGCCAATGTAGTGGTTGATGCTCTCAGTAGACTGTCTATGGGTAGTGTTGCTCATGTTGAGGACAGTAAGAAAAAGTTAGCTCAGGAAGTTCATCGATTAGCCCAACTAGGTGTCTGCTTAGTCGATTTAGCTGAAGGTAGTATATGGGTGCAGAGTAGTTCAGAATTATCTCTAGTTTCCGTGGTGAAGAAAAAGCAAGATAGATATCCCAGTTTAGTCAAGTTGAAAGAATCAGTCAAGGATAAAAAAATTAGAGGTTTTCTCCCAAGGGGGAGATAGTGTTCTGTATTGTCAGGATTGTTTGTGCATGCCAGGTGTTGATGACTTAAGATAGCGAATTCTCTCAGAAGCGCATGGTGCACGTTACTCGATTCATCCAGGGGCTACTAAGATGTACCACGACTTGTGGAAGATCTATTAGTGGAGTGGGATGAAGAGGGATATTGCAGATTTTATGACTAAGTGCTTAATATATCAGCAGGTTAAGATTGAGCATCAGAAGCCAAGTGGGTCCATGCAGGAGTTTAGTATTCCTACTTGGAAGTGGGAAGAAGTGAACATGGACTTTGTGATGGGTTTGCCTCGTACTCGTCATCAGCATAATTTAGTTTGGGTCATTGTAGATAGAATGACCAAATCAGCTCACTTCCTTCCAGTCTATACCTGTTATTCAGCCAAGGATTACGCCAACCCTACATCAAAGAGTTGGTCAGGTTGCACGGTATTTCGTTATCTATTATCTCAGTTAAAGGTACCTAGTTCACCTCTTATTTCTGGAAAGTATTCCAAAAGGGTCTTGGCACCCGAGTTTACCTTAGTACAACTTTTCACCCTCAGACAGATGGTCAAGCAGCAAGGACCATTCAGACTTTGAAGGATACCCTATGAACATGTGCAATAGATTTTAAAGGTAGTTTGGATGACCACTTGCCTTTGACTGAGTTTGCATACAATAACAACTATCATTCCAGTATTAAGATGGCTCTATTTGAAGTTCTCTACGATAGGAGATGCAGATCTCTCATCGGTTGGTTTGAAGTCGGGGAGGCTGCAGTAGTAGGGCCTGACTTAGTAGTCGATACCTTAGATAAAGTTCAATTGATCAGGGAAAGACTCAAGACAGCTTAGAGCCAACAGAAGTCGTATGTTGATGTGCGCAAAAAAGATCTTGAGTTCGAGATTGGTGACTATGTGCAACTAAAAATATCTCCCATGAAGGGAGTGAAGAGGTTCGGTAAGAAGGGAAAGCTAAGTCCCTGATATGTCGGACCCTTTAAAATTCTTAGTCACTTCGGTAAAGTAGCTTATGAGCTTGAATTGACTTTAGATTTATCTTTAGTCCACCCAGTGTTCCACATCTCCTTACTTAAAAAGTGCATAGGTGACTCTATAGTGGTAGTACTTACAGAGGGCCTAGATATTCAGAACAGCCTCTCTTTCGAAGAGATTCAAGTCAAAATCCTTGACTATCAAACTCGCAGACGGAGGAACAAAGAATTCCCTCTAGTCAAAGTTCTTTGGCAGAATCAGTCCATCGAGGGAGCTACTTGGAAAGAAGAAGAAGACATGCGGACCAAGTATCCTCACTTTTTCTCCACAAATCCATACTCAGCCCAAGGTAATGGCTTTTCTTAAGCTTATTCAGTTTCATGCTCAATTTACCATTTTCAAACTTGGCATCAGTTACCATTGTATGTTCAGTCGCATGTTCATGAGTCAGTTCAGTCATGTCTTCATGCATCAGATATGCATGATCAGCTTATCAGTACTGTCAGTCATGCATTCATGAATCAGCTCAGTCATGTGTTCATGCATCAGATATGCATGTTCGGTATGAAATTCAGAATTTCAGTAAGATTAGTCCTACAGTCATGTCCCAAATATTCATGTCCAGTAAGTAGATTCAACCACTAGAACTCTCAGTTCACTCAGTCTTATTCAAGGATGAATGTTCCCAAGGGGGAGATATTGTAAGACCCCACAAAATTTCTAGCTTAACTCAGTCCTTTAAGCTTGTTAAGGGGTCCCAGACTTAGAAAATTCTAGCTAAGTTTTCAGACTTAGTTTATTTTAGCCTTCAAAAGTTAGGAATATAATTTTGCGACCTTAAAGTTCATTAAATGTCTATTTCTTAATTAATTCACCATTAAGAAGGTCAATAGATATTCCCGGACAAGTTTTAAATTTTTTGGACCTCATTTAGACCATGTTTGATTGACCAAAATAGTGAGTAAATGTGATGTTGGCGCATCACATTGTCCATCGTGTCGACAAGTGAAATTTTTCTAAGCTCAAGGAAACTTCCAGTGAACCGACATGATGCGCTGACATCACGCCGGTTATCACATTGGTACCCTCGACGTGTTGCGTCGTTTGTAGCATCGCTGGGCATATTTTTTATCTTTTAAAGTCGAGTCCTTAAGGGTAATTAGGTCTTTTTCCCCTGACCTTCAGCCATCATAACATGAAATTTAGCCCTCTTTTGGCTAATCATATTGATTATTTCACAATTGCTCAAGAACAAGAAAAACCCTAGGTGATTAATTTTAAATCAAGAACTCAAGATTTCCTCCATTAATCTTCAAGAAATTATCAATCAAGGTATGTAAAGTGTTCATCCAATGGACCCTTCCACCCTTGGAGTTCAAGAATCTTCTTTCAAAAGTTGAATTATGATTTCCATGTTATGGGTTGAATTAAATCCATGTTGATGTGTTGTATGATTTCTTTAATGTGTTTTATGAAATTATGTTAGCATCTGGGTTGAAATCTATGAATTTAGTTGATTAAGGTAATCATGATGTATTGGTTTAATGTTCATGCCTAAGCCTAAAGCTATGCATCCTATGTGTTTGTCAAAATGCCTAAATTAGCAAATTATGCATTGACTCAATTGTGACCAAAATGGTGAATCCATGCTATACTCTCATGTTTAGAATGACTCCCTTGCTAAAGGTATGCCAAGTAGTTGTTTGATGGAATGCTCATGAGATTAGAATTGTGAAATTATAATATATTAGAATGCATTCCTATTCATGTACAAGATTGTGATTATCAAGTGCTTCATGAAATTCCTCAATGATTGTATTATAAATTGTTGACTATGGTCATGTGTTCTAGAAGTGCCATGTCCTATTAATATTCATGCTATCAAGTCCTGGGGGTATTTAATACATAAAATTTAGCTGTGTGTGCCTAGAGACAGTGTTAGTTATAGAGCAATCTCAGTCTTATCACGATCAGTAGCACTCTCAGTCAGTTTTAAAATTCAGTAGAACTCAGTCAGTTACAGAACTAAAAAAAAACTCAGTAATCTCAATGAACTCAGACCAGTTCAGTCCAATATACTCAGTTCAGTATCTCTTCGGTTGGGAGTAGGATTCAGTACCAAGTGAACCCAAGGATGAAGGCTCACCTGCCAGTAGAGGGTATGATCCTTAGAAGCAGTCCTTGCATTCCAGAATTACGTAGCCAGCGTAGGTTGAGACATCAAAACCTGCTAGTTGAAGGTTGATAAGGTGTATTAACCTGTCAGTTTAGGGTCCCACCATTCTCATTTGAGAACCTACCAGATGAGGGTATCTCTTCAGTGACTTTACCTGCGGTATGGTACTAATACCCTTCCAACTAGGGTTACAGGTTGGACCCCAAATTAGTTTAGAGAGGGGCATATCTGTTAGATAATTACCTCCCACAGTCTCAGTCTCAGTCTTCAGTAAAAAACTCAGATAGTTCTATAAATTTTAAGACTATTAGATACAGTCACCTAGCTCAGTACGGAACTCAGCTAGTTCCATCAGAAACAGGACTGTCAGACACAGTTACTCAAAAAATAGTATATCAGTTATCAGTTATACCAGTTATCAGTAATCCATGTTATTGGTAAACTCAATATTCAGAAACCTTATGACTTCAGTTATAGTTATGTATTTATGCATGTATTCTCACGCAGCCATGTTCATGTTATTCAGTCAGTTATAGTTCATGCATATAAACCCTTGCATTCAGTCTTACCTCACTTCGCGTACCAGTATATTCACACATACTGACACATACTTTTCTTTGTGCTATAGTGTTTTATACCATAGGTTCAGACATATGGGCCCCAGAACATTCTTAGCCGTTCAGACATTCAGCCAGCAGTAGTAGACTAGCAGTAAGTCCTCATTATTCGAGGATATTCTTTCATTTTATTTTTCTTATTAGATTTAGCATTTTAGTAGATGTATTTATTTGGGGGATTGTTCCATCAACTTCTTATTCAGACAGTTCAGTTTAGAGGCTTTTTAGACTAGATGTTCAGATAGTATTCAGTATTTCAGATTCTAATATTTTATCAGACTTTATAATATTCTTTTCATCATTATTACAGTTTTGAACCTTATGGAATTTCATCCCATTATTTTGCATTATACAGTATTATTACTCAGTTATTGCAGTAGGTACTAGTCATAGGTTAGTTGTGTTCCTTTAGGATTATGAGCACCGTGTAGCGTTTGGGGTACCAGACTCGGGGCGTTACATGGTTGTGGAAATATATCATTGTGGTTGGTTGTAAAAATACTCATTGTGATTGGTTGTGAGCATTACATCCACATATAATACTCATTCATGAAACATTGGTACCACCGTGGAAATATCTGAGAAATACTGGCAATACCTTTTTAAAACCCTCCTCGAGGAATATGCCAGAGAAGAGATGTTGTAACACCTTATAAAACCCTTTTTGAGGGATGTGTCAGAAATGAGATATGAGATATGTGGATTATATACGAGCTGACGAACCCCCTATGGGTCCTACGCTAGGAAGCCTTAGCTCCGTAGGTGTATATGGGGGTTGTGTAATGATCCCAGAGGTTATGCGACGACCTCGTGCATCATCATCATCGTCATCATATACATTACACTTACTTTATTGTGTTTATGTGTTATTGTATTGTCATGTTGACTTGTCATCTATGTATTTTTCTTACCTCCTTTTACATGTATTTGATGATCTTATATCTACATGTTCTTTCTTGTTCTATTTATATGTGACATAATGTATACTTGTGTTCTATATCTTGGTGTGTTGTTGTAATATATGTGATATACATTAGAATTGTTAGTGCAAGCGGTGTGGGCTACCGTTGTGGGAAATTTTTTAATTGCAGGTGACGTGCCGTTAGTATATATTTTGTATGCTTTATTTAATACTTTGCTTGGTCGGCCTATGATACCTAATAAGTACAAGTGGACCGTACTCATGCCTACTGCACCCTTTCGGTGCAGGTCCTAGCTCAAGTGTACCTCAGCTTGATTGGCTCGGGCTATTATTGGAGCTTCCAAGGTAGCGGTTGACATTCATGCGTTCGAAGTTCACATCTATCTTTCTATAGTAGTTATGTCTTTATTAGTATTCAGAGAGTTATTATTCCTTTGTGGTTATTTTTCCGATACATTTGACTCTTGAATTATATTAGTAGTTCTTACACTATTGACACCTGGTTTTGGGCATGATTGATATTTTGGATAAGTTCTTTCTGCATTGTTATGATTACTTATATGGTTCGGCTTCATTCTAGAATCCTTACCGTGGAATATTTTTGTATTTTCTTCTTTTCGTATTAGTTTGGGTGATAGGCTTACTTGTCAAGGTACGCCGCTACAAGTGCCATTATGACCCTCATTTTTGGGTCGTGACAAGATTCCTCACCTGCTGCAATAAATGTTTCAGCTGTTGGCATAAAACAAACCTGTAGCAAGACTGTTTTGATATCATTCATTAGGTTGTTCATCAGTTGCAATAGGTTATTCATCTATCGTAACAGATGATTCATCTCTTTCAACTGATGGGTTATCTGTTAGAATATTTTTTGGTAATATGGCATATAAAAATTTATTGAAATTTGTCTTACCTTTTTTTTTAATTTATGCAGACATCAATTGTAATGTATTTTTTATTTTTCTGTTGTTTGTAGGTAAAACATGTCTCCCAAAAGAATAGAAAGTAAAAGTGGATCAAGTTTTGACCACCTACAAAAAAGACTAGAGTACAGATGAATTCGGAGGAGCTTTCTTAAACAATCTCAGTCAAGAAAAAGTGAAGCTGATGAAAGAAATAAAAATGATGTTGAGGGAGGTAGAGAAGGGTCTATAGAGGGTGATGGGGAAAATAAAAGTGAGAAGGAAGAAGAAGAAGATTAAGAAGAAGAGGATGATGATCAAAATGATGATAATGTGTCATCAATTGGATGTGAATTTAAGAACGAAAACCCAATATGATCCTGTCAAAACTATTAGTATTGACAGGTTTCAAATTGAGATGCTGATAGATAACCCTATAGATTTAACTAGTGATTTTGTACTTAAATCTTAGTTGGGGAAAAATTTTGATGATTTTAGGAAAACAATGAAGGAGGAAAAAATAGATGAACTTTTTAAGAGGAGCTGCTTTGGACACTTTCTTGAGATGCCTGAGGACAACAATGCCCATTTTTAAATGAGCATGGTATATGATCTTCTCAAGCACGGGATCAAGTATGTAGAGGATGATAAAAATTAGAAGTAGGAGGGCAAAAAGAGGGATGAAACCTAGATCAACTATTGTGGCATGCCGGTTTGTTTTGGCATGAAAGAGTTTGTCATAATAACAGGCTTGAGATGAGATCGTCCAAAAAAACCTCTCATCAAGGAAACACCCCACAAAAATTCTAATACAAGCAGGACAGCCAAACCACCACCATCAAATAAAGGGAAGACATTGTCCAAGCAACCACCCACCTAAACCAATAAATGCAAGGAAAAAATAGATGGGTTACTGGACAATGTTAGATGTGGATATAGAGACATGATGTTGATAGAAAATCTCAAAGATCAAACCATACCAAAGAAGTACAAGGATCAATTGTGCTTAGTTTGGTTTGCCCATTCTGTTATATTGGCAAGAGATGTATACAAAGTTAGAGAAGATGATTTTTTGGAGCTTGCTGAGGATTTTAAGAAATTCAACAATTATTCCTTAGGATATGACAATTAAAAGTTGACTTTCCAATAATTATTGACAAAGCTATCCCAAAATACAATCACATTATACAGCTTTCCTTGGGCTTTCATGGTGAATTTAGTCAATATTTGTTTAGTCTTTCATTAATTTATATTGAATAATTATTATGACTTTTTTTGCTTGCTTCCTTTTTATGTTTTTTAGGCTTGGGCATTTGAAGCTATTCCTTTCTTCCGAAAGCAGGTCAAGGATTACCCGGATGAGGTTTCTCATCCAAGGATGTAGTTAGCTGTAAAGAGCAACACAAGAATTAAGGAGGTGGATCTCTTTAACCCTCTGGAGGATGCAGTAAGTCTTATTTCAAGTAAAACAATTTAACTCAAAGAAAAATAATGAAATAGATGGGCCATCTGTTGTGACAAATGGGTCATCTGTTGCAACAGATTACCCGTCTACTGTAACTAGTGCAACAGATGGGTAATCTGTTGCGATAGACGATTCATATTTTGCAATAGATTACCTATTTTGTCCTTTGGTTCTCTAAACCCCACTCAACAGATAACCTATTTATTATAAATTATGCAACAGATGGGTAATTTGATGCAATAGATGGTTAATCAGTTGCTATATATGAATCATCTATTGCGATAGAAATATCATCTGTTGCATAAATTATCTGTGTTAACATGTAACCCAACTGACTGCAAATTATTATATGATTTAAATATATTTATCTTTTCTTATAGGCTGTGTATTTATGGATCGTGTCTACTGAGCAGGAGATGGGGATGATTTCTTTTATTGCTCTAGGTCTTGTTGATACAATAGCAGACCCAATGGTAGAGTTAATAAAGAAGGAATTGGCTGGAGTAACATCCATAAGAAGAGCAGTTAGGCAAGGTCAGCCTAATATTAAGGCTCTTCATGACCAACCTGCTGCAACAGATCTGGGTGCTGCTTCTGGGTGTGTTGCTGGTGGAGTTATTGATGTTGGTAGTAACTATGCTGATGTTGCTGATGTTGTTAATGCTGCTGATGCTTCCAGTCGTGATGATGAGCATCTTGATGCTCAAGAAAAAATAGATATGTTTGAAAACACCCCTTATACAAGTCCCTCTCACCCTTACACCGGTCTCTCCCACCCTTACAGTGGTCTCCTTTACCCCTCTTCACCCTCGTGTTCTTATTGCAAATGCAACGAGTGTATGAATAAACAAGATAAACTCTTTAAAAAAATTGAGGTTATCGCTAAAGCTGTCGAGGAATTGAAATTCATGAGGGGTGTCATACCATTCAAGAAGGTGGGGGAGCTATACACTCCTGCAGTGGCAATTAGGAAGAAGAAAAGAGCAATTAGACATATACTCCCCAATCTAAAACCAAAAAAATTACAACTCCTCCCTCTCCAAAAGTTGTTGAAGTTCAGGGGCCATTGAAAAAGGTGGACATATATGCGAAACTTGTCGCCAAACAGAAGGTTGCTCTATGAAATACCATAAATTCCAAGCAGCGCACAAAAGAATTCACCATGCATACTTTTTCCCCCAAAGACTTCAAGAATATGACAAATATGAATCAGTGGTATGTGGACAAGGTAGGTTTACTTTTCCTAATATAGCCTATTAATCTACTCCATGAAGAAGAAGCTACGCAATAGATGTGTCATCCGTTGCAATAACTGGGTATTCTGATGCTACTGGTGGTGGTTTTATTAAAATAGATTACCCATATATTGCATAAGTTGCGTTAGATGGGTAATCTGTGAACAGATTCATAGAACCCTCTGCAACAGATGGACCATCTGTTGTATCTTTCTACTTTGTTTTTCTTTTTTTAAATTATTAACCTATTTAAAAATTGCCTTCTTATATGACAGTATGTTGATGAAATTCTCTGCCTCATGAGGGGCAGACAATTAGCATACCCAGATGCTTATGATGTTGCCAATAGGATAATAGACCTCAACTTCTACAATAACTTTAAGGATAGTACGATGAGATCATTAAGCTGGCGTCAACTCTCGATGGCCTGGGATTTGATTTGTTAGTTTCTGGGTTCCAATGGTATGAAGATATGATTAATTATGTTAGATAAAAGAGACCATATCCATATGGCAAGAGTTGAACCAAGGCAAAGAGAATCCTTATAGTCATGAACGTGGAGGTAAAACATTTCATGGCTCTTGAGATACTGCTCAAGGATGAAATGATGAAGGTTATGGCTGTAACTTACGTATCTTTGATGAGGCTATTTTTTCACTCACATACAACCAATGTTGGAGTTGTTCCCTACCTTATTGAGGCAGAGTAAATTGATGGATCATTTGCCAGCGAAAATGTTAAAGCAAACATAGGATTTCAAAGGTTGAAACAAGGACATGATCCTTCCAAAAAATAAAACCGGTGGCGCATGCGGGTCGTACACCGTTTCACACATTGAATGTTTGCTGATCGGCACAAAAATGGCCAAGTCAATGACCTTTCTGTGCGACAATGTTGTGGCAAATATGCAAGAGGTCTAGACTTAAGAGGTACTAACTAGATGCTTGGAGCCTATGTATAAAAAAGAACATGTAGAAACAAAAACACCATGACAATTTTATTTCATGACAATTTTTTATATTTGATAAAACTTGAACTTTTTAAAATGCAACAGATTGTCTATCAGTTGTAATAGATAGTCTGTCTGTTTGGACAGATAGTTTATCTGTTGCAATAGGTTGGTCATATGTTGCATTATGTAGGTGTTTATATCTAGGTCTATTTGTTGCAATAGATATGTCATCCATTAGAACAAATCAAAACAGTAGGAAGACCGATTTGATAATTTTCAATAGATGACCTACATGTTACAACATATGTCTAAATCTGTTGGATAATTTCCAACAGATATGTCATCTGTTGTAATAGATACATTATCTATTGTAATATTTGAATTTAGTATTTTATTTCAATTAATAAGTTCAAATCTAAGGATAACATAGACAAAATAAAATAAATTGAAGCCTTCAGATTTTACATGAAATAAATCAATAAATAAATAAAATATAAAAAAATTATTATGGGTATAGATGATCTACTCAACAAATAAATCAATAATTTAAGTTTTGGTGCCAACAATTCCTAAGGAGAGGTTATTACTTTGACATATTCGTGCTGTAAAGATATACTCAATATGGACAAGTTGTTCTTCATCCGGTGCAATAAAATTCGACTTTGGTCATCGTGGATTTAAAATATCGCTTGTGTATGATTTTTTTGAGCTTTTGCTTCTCCGTATTTTCATAAAAAAGTAGCATATCTTTTTACGGAGTAATCCGACATCAAGTCCATTATTTGGTACTTGTAATCTGTTACTCAAATAGTCGATGTAAGTGGCAACAAAATGACCGCAATCCCTGCATTTATAGAAATCAGATAATCCATGCCTTGCAATTAATGTAAGCATTGTGAAATTTATGAAATAAAACCAAATCATGATACTTGATTGATACTTACAGGCTATCAATAGGTTTTTGGGAAATTCCTTCAATATATTCTACATCAAATGGATTGCCCATTTTATCTCAATATGTTTCAATCGTCGACCAATCAGTACAAACCTTTTGGTCCAAAAAGCCACTTACATTAAGGTAAATAGGCAATATTTTGAACAACTTTTGTATCTCAGATGATGGTCGAGAGGGTCTCTTTCCCGACATCGATTCGTAAACTCGGAGGCGCCTCTCTTTTAAAATGACGACATCCAACACCCAATGGAATTCATCACCGCAATTGATTGGGATATATACTTCATCGATCAATTGCCAAGTTAAGCCGGCTAGAATGTTAAAACCTTTGATGACGTTGATTAAACATTCCTCGTTTCGAAAAACTTTTGGTTGTTGTTGACAATACATATCGTAGGCATTATTGATGTAAACTTTGTACAAATATTGTCTGTCGTATATTTGTATTGCTCCTGTGTTTGTAACTTGGCCTTCTTTCAGAGGTAGTAAAAAATGGCATCGATGTGCTGCACATATTATCAAATCAAATATTTCATATTAGGTGACAATAAAATTAATACACAGATACAATGAAATAAAGTACTAATAGTAAGATGTATGACATTTAAACTTTATCATTCCAACAAGTTTAGGGCTGTGACGTCAAATAAAAATAATTCTTTATTCTGGAATGTGCAACAACAAAGTCGAACATATCAGAACCAAGACCCGATTCGTTCACTTTGTAGTATTCTTCATTTTATTTTCTACATGATTTTTATGTGTTAATGTCATATTTTTACAGCAAGAATTGTATAAATTAATATCTTTAAAAATGATTTATATACCTACTTGCATGAAGCTTTAACAGCCCATCGGCAATCCATTCTAAATAGTCATCGATTAACTTTGTTAGTTTTTTGAAGCCTTATTCGAGATGTTAAACCCTTCAAATAGGTAATTCTTCTGTTCTTCCGGACTGACAAGCTTCAATTTTTCTTCGTATTTGGAAGCATTTGATGAATTATCAACTGTGATATTATGTTGTTCAGCAGTAGCTTCTACTGTGACATCTACCTGGAAAGCCAGAATTGCCAATACTGATCACAGAGATACTAACTCATCTATTTTACCAAATCAAACAGGTCTTCCTCCTATTTTAATTTGTCCAAATTGTGAGTCATATGCTACAACAGATGGATTATCTATTGGGACAAATCAAAATAGAAGGAAGACTTGTATGACAATTTTTAACAAATGACCCATATGTTGCAACATATGATTCACCTGTTTGGACAAACTAAAATAGTAGGAAGTTTGTCCCAACAGATGACCCATCTCTTGCAGCAGATAGGTCATCTATTATTACAAATTAACATAGTAGAAAGACTTCCTTGATTCGCTAAAACATATAAGACATATGTTGCAACAGATAATGTGTCTGATACAACAGGTTAGTCAACTATTGCAATAGATGCATATATTTGTTTGATAATTTTCAGCAGATGTGTCATCTGTTGCAACAGATATGTAGTCTGTTTATTAGTTGGAACACATGATATATATTCACCCTTTTCAACTCATGTTGCTCTACTGTATCCCTTGTACGTTAATCAAAAGTGCAAAACAAAGATAGAGGAGTTTAAATTTTGCTTTTTTCGATGCTTGATAATGCCTTGGAAATTTCCTTCCTCCTCTTCTTAGCCGCCTTAATCTCTAATGGAGTCTATGGATATAAAATCCTCTTTGATGGAATAACACTCCTCTTAGATGTCAAATCCTTTACAGAAACAGTTAATGCATTAATAGCATTAATCACTCCATCATGTTTTACCTTGTAGCCTTGACATTTGCATATAGAACATTCGCTGGGAGGGAAAAATCTGCAAAACCAGTATGATTATAAACATAATGGTTTATTTTTTCAAAAACTGCAAGAGGAGCATCGTTATCCCCAACAACAGCACCACTACCACTACCACTGCCACCACCAATCGCTCCATCACCACTAACAACAACAACAACAACAACAAGCCCACACTTCAAAATTATTTTTCTTGTGATGGTTGTTGCTCCAAACAATTTCTTTTTTATTATAGGTCTGACAAATTTTGCACAAATTGTAAAGTAAGAAAACATGGCATCTTTAACTCTCAATTGGTCAGAACAAGCCACGGATGCACAATCTAAAATAAATCAGTACATATATTAGAATGATGATTAAATTATTTTAAAAAATCATTGATTAAAACAAAGACTTAATTAGAATTAGACTTACTACTTCCTTCAGGGGGTTAAAGAGATCAAGAAATTTTGTATTTTTACTGGTTTTGACCGATAACCATCTCAGGATTCTTGGACATGAAATTTCTTCCTGGTAGTTCACTAGACACCAACAATTGAATAAATAGTTCAACAAAAAGAACTACAGTAACAATAAAAAAATATTTTTTACACTGAAAAAATAAGAGAAGAATAAGATATACCAGAAATTAGGTTTTTTTCAGTCACCATTTCAAATTTAAGCAGCAAATATTGATATTGTTAACCAATACTAGAAGAGAAGCTGGCTCAAGTTCCTCTTTTTCTTAATATCTAAAAAGCCCTAATTTTTAACTTGTGAAAGAAGAAAAGGAATGATGAAGAACTCGAAGCTGTTGTCGCTAGAGATCAATACTGTCACGTCGATTGAAGGCTGAAAGATGAAAAGGAACTCGAAGACCAACTATTTATCGTCGGGAGGTTGAAATCGCGGGGGATTGAAGGAAGAAATTTTCAAAACCGTTGGTTGGGAGAAGCTTGAGAGAAATAGTCTAGATAGAGCGGAGGGAGAGAGAAAGAGAGGGGGTTGATTTGGAAAGGAGAGGGTGTGGGTTGATTTGTATTTTTGAAAGAATTAAAAAGTTTTGAAAATATGAATCAAGTGCACAATTAACTTAATTTTCTAATTATGTTTGACCCTTTAAGTTGGTCAATGTCACCAATTCTTCATTTAACACTTAAATGATACCCTTCCTTCAATTCTAGAAACTTAGGATTACTATTTAATAATTTATTTGATAAGATTTTTTTCCTTTATTTAATATTATAGGGTGCATGACTTAATACATAATAAATTAGTATTATTATAGTTATCAATATATAGATAAACACAATTAAAAATAGAATTTTTATTAATATACGAGACCAAAAAGTGAATAAGAAAATATTCCCACAGAATTAATTTCAGTATAACTAATTCTTATATAATTAATTTTTACATTATAAATATATTTTATTTAATATTATTCTTATACATTCTATCAAACAATATGTTTGAGACTATCTATCCATAGAAGAAGAGGCAAGGGTTAAGTTTCAAAAGCTCATAATGACAAGGGTTGGGGTCCCAAAAAGCAGAATGATGGTTGTACATGGACATCAATTCTACAATTGTAGTTTATATCAAAATGGTGAATCTTTTAATAGTGTAAAAGAGAAGTACTTACTAAAAGAAGGATATGTTATTTTCATTTAAATAAAATTTGTATTCAAACTAAGAAGTTCAATAATAAGTTCATAACAATTTATGAACAATAACATGAAGTTCAAACTTTTTTTGGAAAATAGTAAACCAACAAGAAAGAAATGAAGATAAATTAAGAATCAAGTCACTGAATTCACAGTGTGTTCTTAAGAAAATTATTCTCCTCAAATATCTGAGGTTATGAAATATATCCTCCTAAGATAAAATGATTTACTTCAGTAGAATAGTGGTACCTTGAGTTAAATCTATTAACCGAGCTGATCCTTGTCAACCCAGTCTGATTTGTTCTTTTGTTTATCGGGTCCGATTCAGTCTTGGCATAAATGGTCCAATTCGAGCTAGGCCCAATAGTAACATTATACGCGATAGCTCAGTCCAGACCCTTAGCATTTTTTGACCGATCTTAGTGGGCCAGTTTGAATTGACCCAACCGGTCTATTGAATAGTCGATTTACCAGGCCCAAACTTAAAAAAAATATATACAATTTGAATTTGATAGTTTTTTTAATAAACATTCAATATATATTGTTTCGAGTAATATATATATATATATATATATATACATATATATATACAAAAAAAACTAATAAAAAGAATATACGTATTATAAATCAACAACATATAATACTTAAAAGAACATACATACAAGAACTTTACAGTTACTTCATGACACCCTTTTATAGTCTTAACAGTTAAGAAGTAAAATATCTACAGAGGCCAAACAGATCACCACACTCACAACAGTAGGAGCAATTGTTACAATGTTTTTCTCTACCATATTGCTAATCATGTGGCCAGCCTTTTTAAATGCATATGTAGCTGCAGCATCAAAATTTATGTAGGGTATTATATTACGTTAAACTATTATACAAATAGGAGACGAATGTGAGATTTTATGCTTACGAGTTTTGAACTCACAATTTTTTAATTTGCTTATGGAAAAATTACATAAAACCACAAACTTAAGAGACATTAATACATAAAATCCCTTACTTTCTAAATAATTATTTAAAATTTGAAATTTAATATTTTACTCTTAATACATATCTACTGCAGACAACTCCACCATTGTAGCCTAAAATTAAGTGATTTCATCTTTCAAAATCTCCTCTCCAAAAATTTTGATAATCTCTCTCCCACAATCGTATTCTTTTTCCAATCATCAGAAACAACCTTAAAAGGACTATTAGAAAAATCAACTTTCATTACAGTTTCGATATAAATTTGTTTTTCAAGATGAACAAATTGCGCGCGGCAACATTTCATCAACTCGCCGCTGCCAATACCTTTAGGAAAATAGAGAAAATTTTCGACCTCAAAGGTTACCGTAAGTTGACCTCAAGAAGCTATGTCATTAGCCATCCATTCTTCAAAAAGGATTGACTTCAGCTCGGTTCGCGCTGTGTTACATATGTATCATAGTAAAAAAAATGTATTTTTTATTCATGATACATATAAATGTACTTGCATGCAAATTTATCATATTTTACTAATTCATATGTAATATGAAGTTTATTGGTATTTGTTCATGAAACATGCAAATGTTTCTTTGTGCATACGTATCATAGTAACAAGGAATGTAATTTTTGTTCGTGATACATATAAATGTATTTCCATGCGTGCATATGCATCATAATAAAAAAGAAGGTATTTTTTTATGCATGATACATATAAATGTATCTAGATGCTCATAGCCTTAATTATAACTTTTATAGCAACAGTTTTAAAATTATGAAAAATAGCAATATGTATTTTGTATTTGAGTAAAATGTTGCTATATAAATATATATACAAATAGAGAATCTGTTCCTAATTTAACTTTAATAAGTTAGAGTTAAATAATGAAAGAAATTGTTCCTTAATTTATCCTACATTTAATTATACAGATTCTTTTACCTTATAAGATTCTTTTTTTACCACAACTATTAATTTACAGCAATATAATTCAAAATCAAAAAACGTTTTTCATAATCAGCAAATTCAAAAAAGAGTGCTTCCAAATATTATTGATGATCGTCTAAAATTTTGAAGAAAAGATTGAAAATACGATGGTCCAATTACAGGTATCGATAAACAAACTTGATTCTATTTGTGATTTTCATAAAATAAAATTGTGAAAATTACTGAAAAAATTGTGACAAAATTGCGTAACAGTCGCGGAATTCAAAAATCTAAGATCGTATATGAATTTTATCAGTTCTAAAAAAAATAGTTTGATCGAAATTCTTTTTTTTTTAATTCAAAATTATTTGTGTCGTTATGTAATGTGAAAATTGAGATACAATCGTTATACATTAAATTTGAATTTTAGTCGATGATAACTAGTATTCGAATAAAAGTTTTTTTTTCGTTGGAATTTGTTTTACAGTTTTGTATATACGAATTAGTTGTTGTATATAGCACGTATTTGATATTTAATTTTATT
Organism: Capsicum annuum; assembly: GCF_002878395.1. Classification (NCBI taxonomy): domain Eukaryota; kingdom Viridiplantae; phylum Streptophyta; class Magnoliopsida; order Solanales; family Solanaceae; genus Capsicum; species Capsicum annuum. The sequence goes on along the minus strand of NC_061111.1, from coordinate 153,868,342 downwards.
TTTATTATTTTTTTGTGTTCTGGAGATTGACAAAGGGAAGCATACCTGTTCTTGTTAAACATTCTTGTAGATGGACATATGAACAACAATATGAAGATTACATATGTTTCCAGCTACATGTATTTATAATATACATATGCAGTACGTTTATGTGTTCACTAGCAGTTTCATATATTTTCAGCTGTATGTATTTATAATATACATATGCAGTATTTTATGTGTAAAAATCATGTATTCTTATATGTATTTTTTCAATATGCAGGACATATATTTTCTTAGGCACATGGTGTACTTGATTCTGAAAATGATGCATCTTGGACTTGGTTCTTTGAGAATCTGAATGAAGCATACGGTGAAAAAACACATATGTGTGTAGTTTCTGATCGTAATGCAAGCATCATAAAAGTTGTGGGTGGTGTGTACAATGATGTACTACATTATGCAGGTATGTGGCGTCTATGGGGAAGTGTACAATAATAATGTTATAGTTTAAATGTTGATCTGTTCATGATGTTACATTATGTCAAAAAATAATTGCTTCATTTTTTCACTGATAATTATATGATTCTAAATTTTGATAAAAATATTTGATGTTGTTGAACTTATTATAGTTAAATTGTTGCAATTTTTTTACTGAATTTGCTTAACTTAATTCATTATGAATATATTGTACATGACATATAACATCATTGATTTATACCTAAGAAACTGGAAGCCACACTTATGAAAATTTTAATATGAAAAAATACATATGAGAATCTATTAAGTACATATGCCCATCTATAAAAACTAAGAATAAGTTAACATACCTTTATGTAATAAAAAAAAATTAAAAATACATATAAAGACATATTAATGACGTAATCAAAATTTTAAATACGTATGTTTTTTTAAATATATGCATTAATCATACATAAATATGCATTATTCATAGATATATACGCATAATTTAAAAAAAATCTATGGATAACTCATAAATATATATATATATATATATATATATATATATATATGCATATCTGCTTAAATACATATGTATATCTAGTAAAACACACATGTATTAAACTGGACAAATACATATACATATGCATAATCGAAAATACATATTTAGGAAAATGTATATATATATATCCATAGAAGAAAATATATATCCAGACTTGTGAAAAACATATGCAATATTCATGCATAATGCATATGTATATATTATTAATGCATATGTATTTATGCATAATGCATCATATCTGGAAAAAAAAACATGCATTACTCCAAATACTTATTCATTACTCAAAATACATATGTATAAAATGAAAAATACAAATGCATATATGGAAAATACATATAGTAACTTGAATATACATATTAATTACTCAAAAATATATTCAAAGCTGGAAACCACATATTCATACCGACATATGCATAACAGTAACAGAAACTAACCACGAAAAATTCTATTTTATAGTTTAAACATCAAAAATCTAAACATCACATCAAATAAACATTAAAATATCGACTTTCAATATTTAAGTAACATATGAGACCTAAGAAATATTCAACTAAATGTTAGTCCACCTAGTCCACCTAAAGTTAACTGTTGTCAAATACAATAAATTCAAAATAAACGTCAAATATCATGCACTTCAGTATCTTTTATTATCCCAATTTTCGTAGTAGGCCTCATTGGTGCTTCATCATCACTTTGTGCCTTCTCTTCTTCTTTCCTTGAACCATAATGCCACAATATTTGGAACACATTCACCCAAAGTAAGGCGCTCAGCATATGTCATCATATATAAACCACAATCCCTACAAATACAAATATATATCTATACTGTAACAAACACATCTTATATAATCCCTAAAATACAAATACATATGTTAAATTTAACAGATACATATCTTCACATTATAAAGACAAAAATACATATATGAACATATTGTCCATAAAATATAAGATTACAAATAAAAAAATACATATCTATATTGTAACAAATACAAATCTTACAATACCAAATACAAATACATATTTACACTGTAACAAATATAAATCTTATCAGTACCAAATACAAATACAAATCTTATCATTACCAAATACAAATACCTATCTATATTGTAAAAATTACATTTTATAGAAATCTCGTCGGAATATACCGACCCACCGCTACCACATCATCGAAAAATTCATAAAAACGATGGCCAAGCTCGTCCCTCACCGAATCTGCAAAATCAGCGAACCACCAACTAAAATTTAACCCTGTGATCGGTGAGATCTACTGGATAGACCCTCCCTCTGCCGAAAATTCACCGAAAAATGCCAAAACTGGCGAGTTCAATCGAAGCCACCAACCCATCCATCACCGAAAATCGCATCCCTTGGCTGAAAAAATATCAAAAAAATCACAAAACACAAAAAAAAAATGAAGAAGAAAGCAATACGAAAAAATAAAAAAATATAAATTATATGAAAAGATGACATGCAAATACTATGGAGCACAATGTTTATTAACAAATTAAGAGATAAAAGCGAAAATTGAAAAAAAAAAATGCGGTTAATTGGAGAGAGAAAAGTGAATATTGCGTGAAATAAAAAGAAAAAGGTAAACTGATGGGAGAAACAAACGCCCCTCTCTAAAAAGTGGGTAAAATATTGCTACCTTTGCTATAAGTTGTAATTTTTAAAAAGTATTGCTATTTATTATAATTATAGTCTTAAGGATGCTAGTTTTTGTAATTTTTCCTTTTTTTTTATGTATCTAGTAGGTTAGTACGTGTTCATGATACATATAAATATCTATGCGCACAACTATATTCTTCTTGATATCAAAGTCCATCAATTTTTTATTAAAATGCATTAATGTATTCATAAAAAATAACAAGTATACATGCATCAAGCATATGTATCAAATAAACGTATTTAATACATATCAAGAATTTGTATTTCCTTCCCATACTTTAAGGATGATACATATGTTTGAAGTCTAATATATATATATATATATATATATATATATATATGATAAGATCTACATTTTAGAGATTTTCTCTCATGATTTACCCTCCTAAATAAATGCAATTCTATTACTTTCTTATTTAACTAACTACTTGCTTTAAAATGCATCAAAAACGATATGTATCAAGGCCTAAAGTATGTATCATAAATTAAAATTTATGAAATTTTATGTAATTCAGTAAAATTATAAAAGAAAATATTAATAGCTTCTTAAATTATGAGATTTGCATAAATTACCCTTCAAAAACAATTAACACCTACCATATACCCCACGGTCCACTACATAAATGAAAATATGGGTTAAAAAAGCGGCCCAAAAAGAAGCAAAAAAGGCATGTGGTTTCAAAATTCGAAATACAAGAGGGAGCGATGCGTGCCGTTGGAAAGACAAAATCCGAGTGAGAGATAAGAAAGAAAGAAATCGAATCACACAGAGAAACGAAGTCGAACTCAACAAAAATGAGACGCCATGGGTGGCAACGTCCTCTACACACATTGCAGGTTCGTCCTCCAACTCCATTCCCATTTTCCTAATCTTTACTTTTTCAAATAATATAATCGCGTTGTGTGGGTTAGCTTGTGTGGGTTAGCTTGTCTGTGCTCAACTAATTCCACGGAATTTGCAGATTGTGGGCATGTCGGTCTTCTGTTTCCTTTTAGTGGCTTTTTACTGCTTCTTCGGTCTTCTCCTCGGCAACAGAGTTGCTGAAATCACTCTCACTTCTGTTTACTCCTTCGTGGTAAGTGAAATTTTAGCTCAATCAACTGTAATCTGAGGCGAAAAAATGAATTTTCAGTGTATGATTTATTGGAAACAGTCTCTCTCCACCTCTCAATTATATTTTTGTTGTTGTTGTTGTTGTTTGATTTCCTTTTATGTGCAGGCAATTTCTGCGGCGTTTCTGTTTATTAGGTGTGCGGCTATTGATCCAACTGATAGGACGAGGTTCAAGATGAAGAGGAAAAGTACTCGGACTGCGTTTTCGAATGTTAATTATGGATTTGTATTGGGTCAGATTGTTGTGAGATTTATTAGGAGAATTGAGCGGAGAGTACTTAAGACATTTATAAGGAGAAAGTATCTGGATCCTTTTAAAAGTAATCTTCATTTGGAGCCTTTGCTCACGTTTCCTCTACTTGTCAAAGATGATTTGGTTGCGCCACAGACGAAAGATGATGACATTTCATTTTGTTCACTTTGTGATTTTGAGGTTTGGCGCTGCATCTCTCGTTATGTTTAGCTAGTTGAATTTGTTGAACCTACTAGACTTTATATCCAAGAGATGGTATATGCCTGTTGGCTTGCGCACACCAATGCCTGCCTGAGTCTCAAATTTATTTAAGGGGATTCAAAAAGTACTCGAAAGTGATATGATTATAGAATGCTAACTTCCTCCAGTTCAGTCTATTCTTAATGGTCCATTAGGTAAGAGGTCTATACCCATTTGCTAAAGGGGTTCCCTTTCTTACTTGATTGAGAATGAGAGTCGGTGCTTCAGAGCGAGTCTAGGGTCTTGCAGGATCACTGCCTTGTACCCATTCTTTAGGTGCATTCACTTTAGCTTGAGTGCTTCCATGCCCGGTAAAGTTGATAAACTGAAGTAGAAAGCCTTATGCTTGGGTTGAAGGAGAAGGAAAGGAAAAAAATTCTAGCTTTAGGGGAAAAAGACTGAGGATAGATTGACATATGCAGGCATCCATTGCCACAAGCAAGCAACCACTTCTCCTAAAGACTGGGCTCCCGAGGCATAATAAAAAGAGAAAGCAGATTAGGGAAGATTCAAAGGATTGCTATATTCATAGACAGGGTTCAGGTTAAGTGCACTTGGGATTAGAAATTGTGACCTACAATAACTTTTCAACCACTTTTTCCTTTACTCTAGAATCTTCCTTTACGTCAAGGATATTCAACAGTTTATGTATAACCAAAAAAAATATTCTTGCCAAAATAACTTTCAAAGGGAATTCAATTGAACCCCTTACCTCTTATTAGCTCCGTATCTGGCTCGCACACTGGGAATGTGGTGAAGCTAGATTGCAGTTTCTAATAGTTGACAACTACTATTAGAAACAGACATATTAAAGCAGTATGAAGATATTAATTGTTGATAACTACATGAAATTGTCTTACTTGATCACCTTTGCAGGTTAAAAAGCGTAGCAAACACTGTAGGACCTGCAACCGATGTGTGGAGGGATTTGATCACCACTGCAGAGTAAGGAAATAGGGTCTCTTTCTCTGCTGTGTCTCACGTTAAGGTAAAACCTAGACTCAAACTGACCGGATCTTTGTTTTTGAGTTGTTGCAGTGGTTAAACAATTGTGTCGGGAAGAAGAACTATACCAGCTTCATTTTTCTAATGATATTCCTCTTGATAATGGTTACTCCCACTTTCTCTCTTGCACGCTCTTTCTATTTTCGATATCCCTATTGAGTTTTCATCTTAAGCAGCTAACAAATTTCTTTGTGAAACAGCTGCTTATTGAAGGAGGGACAGCTGCTGCAATATTTGTAAGGTGCTTTGCCAACAAAAGGAGCATTGAGCTAGAGATTCAGAAAAGATTCAATGCCAAGTTCCCTAGAGGAGTTCTGGCAACAATTTGTGTATGATTCTGCTTGCTTTCTCCACTGTTTCTCTCTCAATTTCTTCAGTTGTTCATTCAATTGATACTTTTGCAGGCAGTTTTATTTTTTATGACATCATATTGTTCAGCAGCGCTGGGACAACTTTTCTTATTTCATATAGTTCTCATCCGGAAGGTATGACAGTCCCTCCTTTTTCCCAATGATTTGTTGCTACCATTAGAAACATAACAGGTCTTTTGGATTTGAGAGGAAGGAGAATAGAGGGCTGAGTTTGCTTTTGTATTGGATATTATGGGGAGAGCGGGAATAGCATCACAAACCGAAAGTTCTGCTTATCGCTTAACAGTTGGCGCAAAAACACCTCGTCAAAAATGTACAAAATAATATTTCGTTGAGGGTTTTGTTAGAAATTCACTCCCATTTCATTCTTTTCCATTTAACTAATGTAAGATAGTAAATAGGCTTATTATGTATGTAATAACTGATGAATAAGAGCAAGATTATTTATGTATGGGAAATAGGAAAACACATTGCTTCAGGGTAGGGAACTTTGAAGAACCAGGGCTGCAATTGCTGTATACAGGCTTCTAAGACCGAAAAATTGGGTGCCATATCAGTTTTAAAGTAGAAAAAAGGGGCAGCCTGGTGCACTAAAGCTCCCACAATGCGCGGGGTCCTGGGAAGGGCCGGACCACAAGAGTCTATTATTCGCAGCCTTACCTTGCATTTCTGCCAGTGGTTGTTTCCACGGTTTGAACCCATGGAAAAACAGAAAGTTTGTATGTTAGTATAAGAACATCTTAAAGTACTACGTATGTTGGTGTAAAAATCCCAAAGCAGGTTGCATCTTGGAGCTACTATTGCTAGTTGCTACAGTGTTAGAAATCTTAAAGTGAGGTTTATTATCTGCTTATTTTCTTAATTGGAGCTACTAGTAGTTGCTAACAGTGTAAGGAATCTGAAAGTAAGGTTCATTTTCTGCTTATCTTCATAGTTAAGAGCTGTTGTAAGCAGTTTGTGCTGAGAGAAAACATTTGTAGGCTTGTAGATTACTGAGAACATAAGAAACTCAACGTACGCAAAATTCTCTGTTAAGTTTATTGGTTTCACAGCTTAAGATAAATTATGGTTCTCTTGGCAGGGAATGAGAACTTATGATTACATTTTGGCAATGAGAGAGGAGAACCAGTCAACGGAGCTTCTGGAGTCATCAGAAGATTCAGATTCCTCTGATGATGAGAGTATTGACTTTGATTCACCTGAAAAGGCATCACTTATTTCAAAACTTACATGCAGAGAAAAAAGAATGAATCAGGTAAATAATGCACATTTTTTACCTCAAGAATCTTTGCCTCAATTCTTTTGCGTACTTGAAACCCTATGTTGTTCGGACTCTTCAAAAATGTCAATGGTTGTGTGTCGGATTCTCCAAGTAGTGTATCTTTGAAGAATCCGACAAGGTACAGCATCAAAAGTGAAGAGCTCGCAGACAGTAAACCAATCTAAACTGGATATTTCTCTTCTATCTTGTAAGTTGAATTTTGCATTTCTTTTTAATCAGAGTCTGCAGACAGTATCTATCAAGATTGATGGAGAAACTGAATCATCCACATTGAAAGAAAAACGAGGTTTTCGAGCTAACATTGACCCCTGGAAACTTATAAGTATGAGTAGAGAGAAAGCACTACAAGCAGCTGAAAAGGCAAAGGAAAGGCTCATCAAGCAGGAGATAGTAGACCCTTTGAAGCCGCTACCACTAGAAACAAGAAGTGGACCACTAATGAATTTGGACACTAATAGAGTTCCCTTAGCTATGGTTAGCAGTAGGGAACTTGCTTTATCAAAAGAAGTGATCACCACAAAAGGAAGGCTAATCCGTGGTGGGGGATCACCAATGCAGCTTGCTAGTCCAAGGCGACGACATTCCTATTCTCCTACAGTTGTCCCTACACCTTGTAGTGGTAATGCTACTGTACCATCCCCATCACCAAAGCATAGATATAGAGGCAATTTCGATTTGAAGTTAACGCAAGTCTCTAGGGAACTTGAGACTTACATTTCGAGGCAGGTATTATACTCTGCCTTGAAGAAAGAAAATGAGATTGCAGCATCGCCCAGATAGCATTGCGTACATTTTCAAACTGTTAATTTATTTGTAATAATATTTATGTTACTGAAATTGTCGCACAGGTTGATATAACAAACACAAACATATGTATGATAAAGCTATCTGCAACTGCAATATCTTATTTATATATGTTCCCCAACAAAGTGGGATTGAAAAAATATAGAGACTGCTCTATTTTTTTGAGGAATATTTGTTGCCCTTCTAATGTTTCCTTTGTTCCCTTCTAGATGTTGTTCGTGGGTGTCCACTTTGGACAATCCTAATGGTGGAGAGGGTATATTTGAACCATTTAGGTGAAGCTAGAGATATTTTTGTACCAATAGTATAACAAAGAGTAGAGGTGCAAATTTGACCCTATTCCCATCTAATTTTTGGCCTCACTAGAGTATTAATTTAGGATTATGTTGAATCTATCAATTAAAAATTAATGTGATTGATACTAGAAGGTTGTATATCAAATTTAGAGTTATCCTGATCAATTTTGAAGCAAGAACAATTTGGTGAATTTTTTATGTAACAAGTTATAGCGCCCTTTAGGATTTTGTAACGAATTCAGACATTTTGTCACTAGTTTTGCTCATGATTTTGTGATCCGGTAGAATTTGTGACAAGACAAGTTTTGCCCATCAATTAACACATTGCACTAAAGCTCCCATTGTGTGTGGAATTTGGGGAAGAATAGGGAAGAATAGAACCACAAAAGTATATTGTATGCAAGTCTTACCTAGTATTTCTATCATGTTGTTTTCACGACTTAAACCTATGACCTCTTGGTTATATTACAATAAATTTTCCAATCCTTTTTTCGGAAATTTTGTTTATATGACTTCAACAAATTATTTACAAACTAATGCCATTTTTACAGAGCGAATAAAATAATCCACCCAAAAATGTGAGGTTGAAATTAAGGGAAAGATATTGTGGAGTACTTTTTAAAATAAATTGGTTTAGTTGTACACGCCTCGCTCGTGTATCTCACTATATTGAGTTCACCTTGCGCGTGTACCTTATTTTATTGAGTTCAAACGTTACATTAAATAGGATATTTGTTTAAATAATAAAATAAATACAATAATTAAATTCAATATCTTTTGGATAATTTATTTAATTAAACCTAACTTTTACCTACAAAAATTCTCAAAGCCGATCGACATTCATCTATCACCTGTAAACTGCAACAAAACAATACGAAGAACGTATAATTTCATCGTAGAGGTAAATTTATTAGATGAGAAGAATTATAAGTGAATATGTGAATCTTGTTGGTAGGTGGGTAGATAAAGAAGATTAGTTATAAGCAATAGAAATTACTATAAAGGACACATAAAACGATAAAAACGTAGAATAGAGGTAAATTTGTGAGATGAGAAGAATATACCTTAATATGTCGTAGGTTGATAGATAAAGAAGGTTAGTTATGAGAAGTAGAAAACAAAATATATTTAATTAACATGACACATTAAGCTAAATTAAACTAAGCAATTTATGTTGGCATAGTAAGTAATATTGTTTTTAAATTAACAAAAGAGAGAGATGATACAACGTCAAAAACCTAGTAATAAAACTGTTAAAACTGTGCTGAGACGAAAAACAATAAAAGATCGCAACTGCTTATAACAATGAACAATGAAAAAGCTCAAGGGTTTATATAGAAGGACAAAATGTACAAACCAAAGATGACACAAATTTAGATGTGTAGGAAAAAAATAATTTTTTGGTTGAAAGAAACCAAGCAGGAAACAAATAGGAAAAAAAAATAGTACAGTAATTTCATCCGATCAAGTAGGAAAAAAAACTTAAAAGGGGGGTGGGGGGGTGGATTAAATTTGGAAACAATTTAATTGTAGAGAAATTAAAGGTGTTTTTTGATTGAAGAAATCATGTAGGAATCAAATGAGATTAAAAAAAATCGAAATGTTTAACAAAGTAGGAAAAAAAAAACGTGGGTTTTAATTAATTAAGTAGAGTAAAAAGCTCAATGTGGTAAAAATCTAAATTTGGTTGTTTTAAAAAAGTAGGGAAAAAATGTGGGTTTTAATTAAGTAGAGAAAAAAGCTAAATTTGGTTAGAATTTAATTGTAACAAAAATTTAGTATATTTATTTTGAAGAATTTAATTGTAGGGAAAAGGGTAATAGACGATTTTATCTAAAATGAATTATTTTAATGAAGGGCAAAAAGTTCAATTCACTTTTCTAAAGGCCTTCACACTTTTAATATATTATAGATATAGATAATCGAAGTTTGAGATTTTGCTAAAAAATAATCAGTCGGATAAAGTATTTCCACTTTATAGTCATTTCCTAATTTGAGTTATTTTGGCCCATGTAGTTCAAATACAACCCATATACAATATTGATACAGTTCATATACAATACTGATACAGTTTTCAACCTGGACATTCAACCCTTTTAATTTTTTTTCTATAAATTTTTTAACCGAAAAATATTTTGATTTTTTTATTATTTAAAAATAATAATTAAATATAATTATATAAAAACGGTATAATTGTTATATAGAGTATGTATCTACATAAGATATATGTATAGAAATTGTATAGTTCTATCAAATATATATATGTATAAAATATATATAAAAAATATATAGAAAGTGTATAAAAATTATATAATTGTTGTATAAAATGTGAAAAAGTACAATTATTATATAAATTATGTATCGAAACTATATAATTTTTGTATAAAATATTTATATGTATAAGATATGTATAAAACTGTATAGAAAATTTGTAGAAATGGTATAAAACAAATCAGTAAATTAAAATAGCTAGAATGTGAAATTTAAATTCTATGGCTATTTTTGTGGAAATAGCTTAATTAGAAGTGTCATTTTTGTTTCCTCCTTTTCATTTATTTGGTCCTTATTGACTAAACACATCTATTAAAAACATTTTAATTATTAATATATTTTATCATTTTTTTGGTCCTTATTGACTAAACACATCTATTAAAAACATTTTAATTATTAATATATTTTATTAAATCAATCTTATTCAAGATGTCTTGAAACTTTAATTTGGAAATTATTACTGTAAAGTAATTTAATACAAAGGATAGAAATGAAAAATATTCTAAGATTAGTTTGATTTTATAAATTAAATAAATAAATTGAAATAACTCTTTTTAATATAAGGGAGAAATAAAATAAAATTAAAGGGGTAGCCAATTAGATGCTCCCTCTTCAGAAATGGAGCAGCAAAATTGTGGCAAAAAGAAGAATTAAAAATGAAAGATAAGTAAAAGAAAACAATTAATTTGGGAGTAAATAGCTTTGCTATCCACGTGGCAAATACACATTTGTTATTTTACTAGCACCCAGATCTCTATCCTAGCAATCTATCTCTTCTCCAATGTCCACCGTCAATCCAAAATCTCAATCAACGGCTTACATTCACTCTGAATCATTACACCGCCAAAAAATTCGAAACTCTTTTCCAAATTTTCCAAATTTCCCGCCCTTCATCTCTCTATATAAAATCCCCATTACACATTTCTCAAAATCATTCTCAATATACACCAAAAATGGCGCGTACTAAGCAAACAGCTCGCAAATCCACTGGCGGGAAGGCACCAAGGAAGCAACTAGCTACAAAGGCTGCCAGAAAATCTGCTCCGGCAACCGGAGGAGTGAAAAAGCCTCACCGTTTCCGACCAGGAACTGTGGCTCTAAGAGAAATCAGGAAGTATCAGAAGTCGACTGAGTTGTTGATCAGGAAGTTGCCCTTTCAGAGGCTGGTGAGGGAGATCGCTCAGGATTTCAAGACGGATCTGAGGTTCCAGAGCAGTGCTGTGGCTGCTCTACAAGAGGCTGCTGAGGCGTACCTTGTTGGAGTGTTTGAAGATACTAATCTATGTGCTATTCATGCAAAGAGGGTTACAATTATGCCTAAGGATATTCAACTTGCTAGGAGGATTCGTGGTGAAAGGGCTTAGGAAGAATAAGATTGTTAGTGTTTATCTGTTTGTTTTTTTTTTGTTTACATCTGTTGCAATGTGAGGGTTTGTTGTGTAAAGCCAATTGGTGATTTCAGTTGAATTAATGTATAAACTGTTGGTTTTACTAGCATTTTGGAATCTGGTTAATGGAATTTTTACTTTGTTTTCTTCAATCAAATTTCTTGCAATTACGTTAATGTGTTATTTGCTCCAAATCGAAGATTGAATCTGTACTTGCTGTTTACTTGACTGTTAGATCTTTTCTTTGATACTCGTGACCTTTATGTATTAAGAAGTTCTATTTACCATGTCTTATTCCCTCCCCCCCTCCTGTTAGACCCATTATCACACTTGGTTATCAGAAAAATATTCAGTATCTGCGAGAGAAATGATTTCTGTCCTGAACTGAAGTTTGCTATTAGCATATTGGTCAGATCAATGAAGTGCCAATTCGAATTGATTGGTGGAGGAAGGGCTTAGGAATGAAAATTTGATTAGTGTCAGGGCTATTAGAGTAAATCTCTCATTTCAATGGAGGCATGTGTAAACTGCTAGCTAATTAGCATTTGAGATTTAATTAGTGAAACCACTAGGTCAGTTTGTTCAACACCGAAGGCCCTTTTTTGCCAGTCTTTTTCTAAATTTCTTTTTGTTCAAAATGGAGCTTTTAGTTTCAATAAGCCTTGTTAAGTTACACAGATTATAAGACTAAAAAGGTTTTTTTGGCTCTTTATTGATTTACAAGCATACACGATGAATATATAGTACAACGAGACATTAGTCTTCTACTTGAACACAACTACTAGATGGTAAATACAATAGAGTCCTAAAGGGCTTCTAATTACTTGAAGAAGCTGTCAACGTGTTAGACTAGATTAGGTCCTGTACCCTCATTGCAAACTGAAGGTGGGTCCTTCACGTTCAGTTTGTCCCATAAGAAGTGAAATCGTGTTGTACACAGCGGCTTTGTGAGGATGTCAGCTATCTGATCCTTAGAGGAGAGAAACTGGATGAGAAGGTCACGTCTAGCTACTTTATCCCGCACAAAATGGAAATCTATCTCAACATGCTTTGTGCGAGAGTGAAAAATAGGATTAATCGATAGGTATGCTGCACCGATATTATCACACCAAAGGATAGGAGCACGAGATAGTTGAAGACCAAGCTCGAACATTAGTGACCAAGTCCATGTTAATTCTGCCACAGCATGTGCTAAAGCTTTGTACTCAGATTCTGTAGATGATCGTTCCACCGCTCGTTGTTTGCGAGAGGACCATGAGATCAGATTTGGGCCAAAATGGATTGCATAGCGACCAGTATATTTACGATCATCTATGCTGCCAGCCCAATCAGAGTCACTGAATGCCTGCAAGTGAAGATTAGAAGCTTTTGAAATGAAAAATGACATATTCTTGGTGTGCTGGAGATAACAGAGAATGCGTTTCACAGCAGCCCATTGATTTACAGATGGATTGTGCATAAATTGACACACTTTGTTCACCACAAATGATATATCTGGTCTCGTGAGAGTGAGATACTGAAGAGAACCAACCACGTGCCTGTAAAGACTTGGGTCATTGAAAATTGGACTGTCACCCTTATGGAGCTTGACGTTGGTGGCCATGGGAGTACTGAGAGGTTTACAGTGAAGCATCCCAGCTTTGGTAAGCATACTATGGATATATTGAGACTGAGAGAGACAAAGGCAACTGCCCGAGCGAGACACTTGAACACCAAGAAAATATTGCAGGAGGCCGAGATCTCTAATGGAAAAGGCACGACCAAGCTCTTGAGTAAAGGAAGCAAGAAATGAAGTATTATTCCCTGTGAGTACAATATCATCTACATAGACCAAGAGGTAGGCAACGACATTTGCGTGAGAGTAAATAAATAAAGAAACATCAGTTTTAGAGGAAGTGAAACCAACGGTAAGGAGAAATTGGTGACGCTTCTTATACCATGCTCGTGGGGCCTGTTTAAGACCATAAAGAGATTTATGAAGCTTACATACATGAGTTGGAGACTGAGGCTAAACAAAGCCTTGAGGTTGAGCCATGTAGAAATCCTCTTGGATCTCACCATGCAGAAAGGCATTTTGAACGTCCAATTGACGTAACGGCCAGCCATATGTTACTGCCAAAGAAAATAATGCGGATAGTAGTGGGTTTGACAACCGGACTGAATGTTTCATAATAGTCTTGGCCCTCAACCTGATGAAACCCCTTTGCAACTAAGCGAGCTTTGTAGCACTCAATGGCTCCAACAAAGTTCCGTTTGATGTGAAAAACCCATTTGCACCCTAGAACATTCATGGAGGGATGAAATGGAACCAGCGACCAAGATTGATTTTTGAATAAGGCTGTCATCTCAGCCGACATAGCAGTGCGCCATTCTCGAAATTTTGAGGCATCAATGAAGTTTGTAGGCTCGATGGATGGAGGGAAAGATAGGATAGCAGCAGATTTGGACGCAAGGTGAGCGGTTGGTTTACGTTTGGATGCGGAACGTAGTTGCATTGTATGAGTTCTTTGGAGTGGGTCAGTGGAACTTGGCATGAGTTTGGAAATAGGCTGTTGGGACGTAATAGACGGAGGTGGAGGGGGTTTACTAGTCGTTGGAGACATGGAAGAGTCAACTACGGGTGTAGGTAGAACTGTACAATCTAAAGGAATAGGTGGAGTAGGAACTGGACAAGGAGATGGATTCGACGAGGAGAGATGTTGAGAAGAGTGTGAACTAGTTAATATTGGAGAGCTGTTAGGATTCATGGGTGGTGAAGAAATTAGCGACCGAAAATATTGTGAATTGGACAAAGTGGTAGGTGAAGATGCCCATGGTTGTGTACTGACCGAAGGTGGGGGACCAAGAATAGACTTGCTGGCAAACGGAAATGTGGTTTCATTAAACTGAACATGTCTGGCAATATAGAGTCGACCAGTGGATGTATCAAGACATTTATAACCATGGTGTGTTGGGCTGTACCCTAAAAATACACAGGATTGACTTCGAAAATTAATTTTATGATGATTGTAGGGACGAAGATAAGGAAAACAGAGACATCCAAACACTTTAAGGAAGTGATAATCCGGTGATGTGTGAAACACAACCTCAAAAGGTATTTCCCGTCGTTAGTTGAGGTAGGAAGACGATTAATCAAGTAAACAACAGTGTCAAAGGCAAAATGCCAATATCTCGAAGGAGTAGAACTGTGTGCCATGAGGCTTAATCCAGTTTCGACAATGTGTCTATGTTAGCGTTCAACCTTTCCTTGTTGCTCATGAGTGTGAGGGCAGAAGAACCGGTGAACAATGCCTAATTTTGCACAAAGAGGTGATAAAGAACGAAATTCACCTCCCCCGTCAGTTTGAATTGACTTAATTTTTGTGTTAAATTGTCTTTCAACAAGAACTTGAAATTGAGCAAAAATTGAGAAGACGTCAAATTTTCTAAAAAGTGGATAACACCATGTATAGACAGAAAAATCATCAACAAAAACAAGTAGATAACGATGGCCGTGAGAAGATAGAAAAGGGGCAGGACCCCAAACATCAGCAAAGATAAGTTGCAACAAAGAAGTACTTTTATTAATGCGAACTGGAAGAGACAACTTATGTGACTTGCCAAGGTGACAAGCAGTACATAAATTATTTAATCTATAACTAGAACTAGAAAACTGATGTGTGGATAAAACTTGACTGAGGACTTTTTGATGCGGATGTCCCAGACGGAGATGCCAGCAGGTAGAAGAAGCCTTGGTAGCCGAGAGTGCTGAAGGAGAACTAGAGGATTGTGGCTTAATAGACATGGAGTAGAGGCCATCATTACTCCGACCGAAAAGAAGTGGAGTCTTGAAGTCCCGATCCTTGACAAGAAAATAATCAGGATGAAATTCAAAGAAAACCTTATTATCACGAGCAAATCGTTGAACAAAAGAAGGCGTTTAGTAATAGATGGAACATGAAGCATGTTATTTAGAGAAAGTTTCCGATTAGAAAAATTTGAGAAAGTGGCACTACCAGTGTTTTGGATTGTCAAACCTTGTCCATTACCAACATGAAGTTTATCCGGTCCTTTATATTCATCAACATGTGTGAAGCCGGAGAGATCTGGTGCAATATGATGGCTGACGCCTGAGTCCGGGAACCAATTTTGAGTTAATGGAATCGGTGCTTGATGAGTGAGATGAGCAGATGGGTTCAAAGTGTGATTGTAGCGTTGAAAGCAAGTGGAAGCTTGGTGATTAGTTCCATTGCAGATTTGACATCTTGTGCGTCCATCACCAGTGCCATTCCAAGGTTGAGGAGTATTAGAATAATTATTTCCGTAGGCATTACGTTGGTATTGATGACGACCACCTCGTCCCCCTCGTCCCCTATATGATCTGCCATGACCTTTGTAAGTGTTATTAGAATTAGTAGACTGTCCAGTGTTCTGCCTATCACCATTATTGAAGGCGCGTTGAGCGATGTTGGCTGCCGGTGGATTTGATGACGAGTCACCTGGAACGAGGGAGAGAGAAGTCATGGAGGATCCATGAATAAACACATGATTCAACAATAGGCTAAGGAGTTCAGAATATGAAACGGGTTTGGGTCTGGCAGACAAAGCGGTGACAATATCTTTGAAATCTGGTCTCAATCCTTTAAACAAATAAATATTAAAATCTGAAGTGTTCACAGGACGCCCTGCGGCTGCCAATTCATCCGACAGAAGTTTTGCCTTTTGGAGAAATTGAGCGACAGAGAGATCATCTTGTTTAAGGTTGTGGAGTTGCATATGGAGGTTCAGAATTCTAGTGTTAGAAGGAGAAGATAGAGCAGCTGCTAGAGTATCCCAAATATCTTTGGAGGTTTTCAATCCAATAACTATAGGAATTGTTTCTTCAGAGAGGGAAGATATTAGCATAATCATGATGATTTGATCCTGTTGGATCCAAGTAGCAAATTCTGGGTTGGATGTAGTAGTATCCGAACCTTCAACAGAAATAACAGCAGGTGGACATGGCTTTGATCCTTCAATGAAGCCTTGGAGCTTTTGACCTCGCAAGAAAGGCAATAATTGAGTCTTCAAGAATATATAATTTTTGGAAGTGAGTTTAATTGAAATAAAGTGATGAGCATTGTTCAGGGGATTGGAGAAGGAGGACGACATGGCAGGAAGCGAGGAAGCAGGAGAGGAGATCGAACTGGCGTCTGAAATTTTCTACTTCCTTGCATCGCCAACGTTTCAAAGTCTCCAGTTAATGCTTTTGCTTGCTGTTACTTTGCAAATCCCTTAACCTTTTAAATTGACTCAATGTACAACTTCCAGATAAAGGGTCAAGGGAAGTCGAGTATTACCCATCAAAGTCCCTGAAGTATTTGCTACTTCTTTTAATTACAGTGCGGAAGTTTTAGTCTCTTACTCTCTGTATTCTTGTTCTGTTATCTGTATTATATTACCTTTGAGTTGTGAGTTGTCAACAAAAAACTTCATTAAGTAAGATGGCCCATGATTTTAAAATATCATTAAGGTGAAATGCTGTTAACTGAAAATCAGCATGTCATAAGAGGGGTCTCAATTTTTACCTTCTCTGGTTTCTTTTTTATTTGACTATAATTTGGCAACTCTTCTCGCGGCTAACTTTTTCTGTGCTTCCTTTGACTTCCTTCCCTTTTCTTCATAGCACGTGACCTGCAGAAATCTTCTATGCTAACAGATTGATTAGTCTACTTGAATTAAGGTTGCTAGTGCTAAATGTTTTTGCAGATTTTCTTATATTCATTTTATATTCTTGCTATACAACGAGTATGATTAGGTAAGCATAACATTTCATTGAAAGCATTTATGAGCTATAATTCTATGCAATAACAGAAGTTCTTGTTTCATCTTTTGTGATCAAACTTGCTCAATTTAAGTTCAAAACTGTATAATATTCACTACTGTTGCTGATACAAGTTGAAACATAAGGGGGTTATCTATTTTGAATTCCGTCTCTTTCCCTATTTTTCTTAAAGGTGTTTATAAGCCAGTCCGTATCTTACCTAAGCCTGTTGGTCTTTGTTGCTTGGGAGAGCTGCTTTTTAGTTTCAGTCTGACTTGAACTAGATTGGAAGTAGTTTCATCAGCTCTTTCCTTTTCTTCATATTAAATAGTTTCAACATCTGACTGTGTCAATAAAGTGATAGGGCAGAGTTAGAGTCATATACTTTCCCCCGTCTTCAAGGTTCTCTGACCTGAAACTCTATTTGTGGATATCAATCTGGTATGCCTTGAAAGAGTTATAAATTGAGTAGATTTCTCTAAATTCAAGGTTTGGAACGTTTAAACTTAGGTAGGTTAGCAGATGGTGAGGCCGCACACTCAAATACCATCCTGATTGCATAGTTACCACCACTAACAATAACGTGTCTGGGTAGGCTATACGAATTCCCACTTCTTCAATTAATCTCATTACATATCCTTATTCGTTCTAGTTGACAAAAAAAAAGAAGAGAAAATTAAGTTAAATAATCATATTAAAAGATTTCGAACAAGTCTAAAGCCAATCCTCAACTAGTAGATACCACATATATGATTGCATAGATACCAATGTAACAAAACGGGACTAGACCAAGAGTTCAGCTAAGATGATAACAATAGAATAATTAAATTCTAATATATCAAATAACAGTCAGACTGAAATGTAAGTAGAGAAAATCTAAAGCTGAAGCAAGAGTAAGAAATCATAGCCTTAACTAGTAGTAACTGCATACCTTCATCAGGCAATTAGTAACAATACTTATTTCATTCATTTGCCTCAAGTTTATTTTGGTATTTCTACTTGTCTAATGCTGTCAAATTGTGAAAGAATTGGATTAAGATGATAAATAATGAAATTCTGAGTTATATATAACAAAAGTTTAAAGCATGAATATAGTTTCATCACTTAGGAAACTGCAAGTATATTGTTTCAAATAAAAAATAGTAGCCATGTGAATGACATTACTACTGTCCACAATTTATAAGACCAAAAGAAAGACTACTGAAATTTACAAGACAGATTGTTGTTGTTCTTCGGGTATACAAAAATCTATATTTCGGCACAATAACTTTAACACAAGTTCAAGTATAAAACAAGAACACTTATGAAGTTAGTAACACCCTCAACACAAGATCGAAAAAACCTTCCAAGGAAGTGTGTTTTTCAGAAAGTTAGATGAAATAGAAAAAAGCCAAGTCCTTCGACTTCACGAAGTGTCCTTAAGGAAATAATTCCCCTCAAGTATCCGAGGTTACGGAATTTTTCTCCCAGGATAAAATGACTTAACAATCCGACTGTAGTGGTACCTCAAACGATCGGATTCTGTTCGAACTCACTCAACGATTAGATGATCACACAGTGTATTTTCAGAAAACAAGAAGAGCTTTTTGCAGAATTTTTCATCTTAAACTTGTGGAAAAAATATAGGTTTATATAGCCATAAAGTGCCCCTTCCGAAAGGTGGCAATGGTTCATCCGAAAAGGTGTATCCTTTGGAAGCGTCATGTCTGTTCATTCGAAACGTTGTGTCTTTTTCTGAACAGACACAACTATCCGAACAGTCACTCTTTTTCCAAAATAATGTCTTTTCCTCAAAAGGGTTGTGTCACTCCATTTTCCATTCACACCAATTGAACCCAACAATCCCCCACATGAATGGGGAATGACTATTCTTTGTAAAACTTTACGGACAAGTATGTGATCATCAAGCAAAGACTGATTGCATCTGGATAAGTGGGTTTTCCGTTGAACTTTCCATAGTAAACATGCATCGGATGCACTCGGTCAATCGATAGAATTGATATCTTTGAACCGTCAAGCTTTAATGTACACCTAGACAACACATGTTACACAACCAGCTTTTTACCATTTATGGTTCTCACGATTTTGTCCGTTTCAGCCATGAACACGTTCCGGTCTCATGAGAGCTTAGAGAATACGCCTTTACTAACATTCTCCTTGAAGTGGCTTCGACTTCGCCCTCACATAGGTGATTTCTAAATGTTCAATCTTGTAGATTAAACTATTTGGTTAATCTGCCAAATTTAGATAATCATTAAAAGACTTTACACCAAAATTCTTATCCTTGTTTACTAAACATTGTCTACATCATGAGAATGAGCTGGGTATATTGACAATGTTGAATCTGTCAGACACAACTTTGTTTGATCTCCTTGAACCTAGCTCTTGGGATCTCCAGTCTGCTAAATAGAGTTACCGCCATGCTGACTTGTCCTAGGCCTTAAACTTATTCTCGTGGATGTTCTCTTAACTCCTTCTCTAGATAGGCCTTTTGTAAGTGGATCCGACACATTATCCTTTGACTTCACATAGTTAATAGTGATAATTACACTAGAGAGAAGTTCTCTAATGGTATTATATTTTCGTCTTATATGACGAGATTTATCGTTGTACATCATGCTCCCTGTCCTACCTGTTACCGCTTGGTTATCACAGTGTATACATACTGGTGTCACTGGTTTGGGCCAATAAGGAATATCTTTCAAGAAATTTTAGAGTCATTCTGCTTTTTCACCGGCTTTATCTATATGCGATAAATTCTGATTCTATTGTAGAGCGAGTAATACAAGTCTGTTTGGATGATTTCCAAGAGACCGCTCCTCCACCGATAGTAAATACATATCTACTCGTGAATTTTACTTCATTCGGTTCGGTGATCCAATTTGCATCACTATATCCTTCAAGTACCGTGGGATATTTATTATAATGCAAAGCATAGTCTTGAGTGTATTTAAGATACCCCAAAACTCTTTCCATTGTCATCCAATGAGTTTTATTAGGATTATTAGTGTACTGACTCAACTTACTAATAGCACATGCTATGTTTGGTCGTGTACAATTCATGATATACATTAAACATCCCAACACTCTTGCATACTCCAACTGTGAGTCACTTTCACCTTCATTCTTTTGAAGTACAAAGCTCACGTCCAATGGAGTCTTGGCAATACCAAATTTCAAATACTTGAATTTGTTAAGTACCCTTTTAATGTAATGAAACTGTGACAATACAAACCCTTGGGGAGTTCTATAGATTCTTGTTCTTAAGATCACATCCGCAACTCCAAGGTCTTTCATATCAAACTTTCTCTCGAGCAGTCGTTTCATAGAATTCATGTCAGAAATGTCTCTACTGATGATCAACATGTCATCAACATACAAATAAACAATGACTTGGTGATTTGGAGTGTCTTTGATGTAAACACATTTATCACATTTATTTATGTTGAATCCGTTTGCCAACATGGTTTTGTCAAACTTTGCATGCCATTGTTTAGGTGCTTGTTTTAGTCCATAAAGTGACTTAACAGGTTCACATACCTTATTTTCTTTTTCTGGAATCACAAAACCCTCAGGCTGTTCCATGTAAATTTCTTCCTCCAATCCTCCATTTAGGAATGTTGTTTTCACATTCATTGGATGGATTTCAAGACCATATACCGCCACCAAGGCAATTAACATCCGAATTGATGTTATCCTCGTTATAGGCGAGTATGTATCAAGGTAATCAAAACCTTTCTTTTGTTTAAAGCATTCTACAACAAGTCTTGCCTTGTATTTGTCAATAGTACCATCAGCTTTCATTTTTCTTTTGAAGATCCATTTAGAATCTAAAGGTTTATTTCCTGGAGGAAGATCAACCAACTCCCACGTATGGTTGCTTAAGATTGAATCAATCTCACTATCGACTGCCTCTTTTCAAAAGGATGAGTCTGGCGTTGACATCGCTTTCTTAAACGTTTGAGGCTCATTTTCTAAGAGAAATATTACAAAATTCGATCCAAATGAAGTTGATGTTCTTTGGCGTGTACTACATCTTGGATTCTCATCATTATGTACATCTTTCTTGGTTCATCTCGAGGTTGTTTAGACCCCCTACTAGACTGTTCATGTCTAGTTTTATACGGATAAATGTGTTGAAAGAATTCAGTATTATCTGATTCAATTATCTTATTTTCATTAATATCTAGATGTTCGAATTTATGAATCAAAAATCGACATGCTTTACTACTTGTAGCATATCCTATGAACACACAGTCCACCGTTTTAGGTTCTATCTTTACTCTTTTAGGTATAGGAACTTGGACCTTCGCTAGACACCCCCACACCTTGAAATATTTCAATTTGAGTTTTCTTCCTTTCCATTTTCATGTGGAATTGATTGTGTCTTATTATGGGGCACTCTATTGAGTATTCGGTTAGCTGTAAGGATAGCTTCCCCCATACTTATTAGCAAGACATTCATTATTTCCTTCAATGTTCAGTTTTTCCTTTTCGCAATACCATTAGACTAAGGTGAATACGGAGCCGTAGTTTGATGAACAATTTCATTCTCTACACATATTTGTGCAAAGGAAATTCATATTCTCCGCCCCTATCATTTTTTTATCGTTTTGATCTTTTTCTCTAACTGATTTTCAACTTCTATTTTATATTGCCTAAACGGATCTATTACTTCATCCTTACTGTTTAGCAAATAGACATAACAGTATCTAGTACAATCGTCAATAAAAGTTATAAAATACTTTTTCCCACCATGAGATGGTGTTGACTTCATATCACAAATGTCTGTGTGGATTAAGTTTAAGGGATTTGAATTCCTTTCAACGGACTTATACAAATGCTTAACATATTTTGATTCCACACACATTTGACATTTTGATTTATTGCACTCAAAGTTTGGCAAAACTTTTAAGTTAGTCAGTTTTTTTTTGCAAGGTTTTGTAGTTGACATGTCCTAAATGACTATGCCACAAATCGTTTGACTCTAGCAAGTAAAAAGAAGCCCCAACTTTCTTCATTCCAACAACCATTACATAAAGTTTGAAAAGGCCCTTATTGAGGTAGCCCTTTCCTACATATGTTTCATTCTTGCTTATTACAACTTTCTCCAAAATAAACACACATTTAAACTCATTTTTAATAAGAAGTATTGTCGACACTAAGTTTTTTCTAATAGTAGGAACATGGAGAACATTGTTGAGAGTCAACACCTTGCCAGAAGTCACTTTTAGGAATATCTTCCCACTTCCTCAACCTTGATTGTTGTGTGATTTTTCATGAAAATCACTTCTTTGGGACCAACGGAATCATAAGTAGCAAAAGCTTCTTTGTCCGCTCAAACATGTGCTGTGGCTCCTAAATTAAACCACCATTCATTTGGATATCCAACTAGATTGCTTTCAGTGATCATATCACAAAGATTTTCAATCTTTCTAGTTATTTCCAACATGTTTATCTAATCTCTTTTCTTGTCCAGAAGACTTCTTCATCTTCTTATTATTTGGAGCTTCATCCTTAACAGGATTTGCAACCATCATTGATGTTTTTTTTCATTAAACTCATTATCCTCGCCTATCTTGAAATGATTCATAAGATCTTTCAAATCACACAATTGATTTCCAA
>NC_061111.1:153834077-153845140 GCF_002878395.1 Capsicum annuum | reverse complement strand
ATTTAGAATTTAAATATATGAGTTTATATTAAAAATAATTCGGTTTTAGATTATTTGTTAAACGTGGGATAGTAATAAGTAAAATGAAAATGGAATTATGTAAGACTTATATAATTTTCTAGGAATAACTTTAGGAAATGGAAAGATAAAACTTCAACCACACATTGCAAAGAAAGTATTAGAAATACCAGATAAATTAGAAAAGACAAAAGATTTATAAAAGTTTTTAGGATTAGTAAATTATGCAAGAAATTTTATTCATGATTTAGGAAAAATAGCAGGACCATTATACGCAAAGACCGGTAGTAAAGGGCAGAAAAACTTCAATATAGAAGATATTAAATTAATTCAAAAAATAAAAGAAAAAATTAAAAATATTCCAGACCTAAAATTTCATTAGAATCAGATTATCTAATCATTCAAACAGACGAAAGTGATTTAGGATGGGGAGCCATTTTAAAAGCACGGCCTAATAAATACAGTAATAAAAATGAAGAATAAATATGTGGTTATCAGAGTGGGGCATATAAAGAAAAAGGAAACAAGAGTGCTATAGACCTAGAAGTATTAGCTATAATATATGGGTTAAATAGTTTTAAGTTATATATTCTAAATAAAGAAGAAATTTTAGTTAGAACAGATTGTGAAGCTATAGTTAAATTTCATCAAAAAATAAATGATAAAACTAGTAGTAGAAGAAGATGGTTAAATTTTACAGACACCATATCTGTTTATAAGAATATCGTATTTGAACATATAAAAGGTAAAGAAAATGAATTAGCAGACCAGTTAAGTAGATTACAACTGGGAATAAATAAATAAGTTTAATTTGACTCATTTGTTTTCAGCATGAAACCAACAGGACAACCTCCTGCAGATAAAGGTAATGGCGTAGCTTCGTCTTCGGATTCATATCAACAGACAATGTTAGGTAATTTAAATTTTAGACCACTAGAATCTTTAGAAACAATGGAAAGAATTTACTTTGAACCATTTAACTTAATTGCTTACCCTGAGAGTAACATATCATTTAGAATAAGACCAGACTACATTCTAGATAAACCTCAAAAGTGTTTAGTAGACAATCTTTGGATATTTTCTAATAAACAAAATCGTAATCATTTTATGGCATCCATGAATTCTTTATGCCATTACATGGCAGAAAAAAGTAGGCCTAAATTTAAATATTACGTAGTCATTCATGGAAAGACTAATGAAATTTTTCAAACATGGTTAGAAGTGTTAGATTCAATACAAGGTTTTAAAACCCCTCTTTTCAAAGGTTTTAATGATTTTACCGAAGCCACAAATCATGCTAGAGGATATTTAGGACCAAACAAAGATATATTTCAATAATATTATATTTCAATATTTAAATAAAGATATATTTCAATAATACTCTTCAATAAATAATGATTTTTTAGTATATCAATTTTGTAAAGCCTAAACAAAGATATATTTCAATAATATTTTTCAATAAATAATGATTTTTTAGTATATCAGTTTTAAAAAGCCTACTCAGTACTCCCTCTTTTCCGATGTCTCTTCATGTTTATCATTCTTATAGTTTATATCTTCCCCAGAGATTTTTGTTTTTTTTATACCCGGTTCATCTCTTCCTCTTAATTTATGTTCTTAACATCTTACTTCTTTAACCACACCCCGAAAAACTTTAGTCTGGCAGCTAACACTCGTCCTTTGTCTATTTTGCAGACCTGTCGGACTATCAAGGCCAGAATTCCTAGGAATTTATAGGTTAATCCATCGTTGTTATTAAGAAATTAAGAGGCTAACCATATACTAAGGGCAATAATTTTACCGAAAATTTAATTTACATGATGTATAAAAAACATGTTAAAAAACTTTAAACATGGACATAAGAACATAAATATAAATATTTTTTGTGGGGAAAAATATGTAAATAAGAACTTACATGAAGTAACTAGGAGAGAGGTTTCCCTTTCGGGAACCCCCTTAAGATCGAATAGAAAACTTGGAGCTTTTATTCAAACACACTTATACAAAAGTTTATACAAAAAAGACTGACTTGAATAGGTTTGTTAGAAGGAAGAGTTTACACATTTCAGGTATGTTTTGAGGTTGGTTGATTTTTCTCACTTTGTCTTCCTTTTACAAATTTTACGCCCCTTTTATAGGTAAAAACTAGATAAAGCATTGGTCATAAAGATTACTACGTGGCCCAGACATATGTGGCCGACACTAAAAGATAAAAGATAAGAAGGAATCTTAATAATGCAAGCCGGGTACTCATTGGGCCCCATCGTCACATGCATTATTAGTTTTTCTTCCAGACTTATTTAGACGCGTGCTTCAACAATTTTTCTTTCTTTTGAAAAGTAGTGATAAAGAAAGCACTCTGACACTGATTTAACTATTACAAGACATAAAGTGGGCATTCCCACGGGACTATCCTATCTAATAATACAAATTGTATGTTGTCTTTACTATGTATCCAAGTTGTGCAGGGCAATTGAGTCGAAACTCATTCCTGAGTCATCGTCTTCGTATGGATCCTGAGCATCTTAGAAATGTTCAAGATGACTTGCAATACTATCATCTTCATCTGATCTTGAAGAATTATTATCTGCATTATTTATTTCTGGAACAGTTCTGTCTGAATTGGTAGTAGGTTGTCCATCTGGTTGTCCATTCATATGTTTATCTTATGTCTGGTTGTTAAAGAATTTGTCTAAAGTCTGTTTAATTATAGTCTCTATTGTTTCATTTTTCCTTTTAGATATTAAAGTCTTCTTTAAAATCTTATTACCTAATTTTGCTAACTTATGGTTTGATGAAGAACATCCTTCATCTTCACTTTTTGGCAAAGTGACAGCCATTAACGATTTTGATTTGTCTTTATCGGTCACCGTTTGAACCGGACTAGCTGTACCAACATCCGGTACAGTGGATTTCTGAGCATTTAGTGGGAAATGCACACCCTTCTCATCCATTTTTTGAGGAGATGGCGAACTCTGTGTCTGAGTTTGTGTTTTTGCATCTGTCTTGCTTACATTTGTCTGATGGTTGAGTCTTGCTTCTAGTAGTTGTGTCTGCTTTATTAATCTAGTGTTTTTCATGAAGAGTGATTCCTTCTGAGCATTTAGCTTCTTGAAATTCTCCGTCATTGAAGAACAATGGTTGCAGAAAATAATCTTTCCCGTCTCTCTTTGTAAATTATACTGAGGTATTTGATCTGGGTTCTGTCTAAGAGATAGAGATATATAATAGTTTAGTCCTAAATATCCTCTAGTATGATTTGTGGCTTCGGTAAAATCATTAAAACCTTTGAAAAGAGGGGTTTTAAAACCTTGTATTGAATCTAACACTTCTAACCATGTTTGAAAAATTCCGTTAGTCTTTCCATGAATGAGTACGTAATATTTAAATTTAGGCCTACTTTTTTCTGTCATGTAATGGCATAAAGAATTCATGGATGTCATAAAATGATTACGATTTTGTCTATTAGAATATATCCAAAGATTGTCTACTAAACACTTTTGGGGTCTATCTAGAATGTAGTCTAGTCTTATTCTAAATGATACTCTACTCTCAGGGTAAGCAATTAAGTTAAATGGTCCAAAGTAAATTCTTTCCATTGTTTCTAAAGATTCTAGTGGTCTAAAATTTAAATTACCTAACATTGTCTGTTGATATGAATCCGAAGACTAAGCTATGCCCTTGCCTTTATCTGCAGGAGGTTGTCCTGTTGGTTTCATGCTGAAAACAAATGAGTTGGATTAAACTTATTTATTTATTCCCAGTTGTAATCTACTTAACTGGTCTGCTAATTCGTTTTCTTTACCTTTTATATGTTCAAATACGATATTCTTATAAACAGATATAGTGTCTGTAAAATTTAACCATCTTCTTCTACTACTAGTTTTATCATTTATTTTTTGATGAAATTTAACTATAGCTTCACAATCTGTTCTAACTAAAATTTCTTCTTTATTTAGAATATATAACTTAAAACTACTTAACTCATATATTATAGCTAATACTTCTAGGTCTATAGCACTCTTGTTTCCTTTTTCTTTATATGCCCCACTCTGATAACCACATATTTGTTCTTCATTTTTATTACTGTATTTATTAGGTCATGCTTTTAAAATGGCTCCCCATCCTAAATCACTTCCGTTTATTTGAATGATTAGATAATCTGATTCTAATGAAATTTTAGGTCTGGAATATTTTTAATTTTTTCTTTTATTTTTTGAATTAATTTAATATCTTCTATATTGAAGTTTTTCTGCACTTTACTACCGGTCTTTGCTTATAATGGTCCTGCTATTTTTCCTAAATCCTGAATAAAATTTCTTGCATAATTTACTAATCCTAAAAACTTTTATAAATCTTTTGTCTTTTCTAATTTATCTGGCATTTCTAATACTTTCTTTACAATGTGTGGTTGAAGTTTTATCTTTCCATTTCCTAAAGTTATTCCTAGAAAATTAATATAAGTCTTACATAATTCCATTTTCATTTTACTTATTATTATCTCATGTTTAACAAATAATCTAAAAATTATTTGTAAGTGTCCTAAGTGTTCTTGCATATTTTGACTGAACACCAAAATATCATCTACATATACTAATATAAAATGTTTATACTCTCCAAATATATTATCCATTTTTCGTTGAAAAATGGGTGGAACCGTCTTTAAACCAAATGGCATAACTAACCATTCAAAATGTCCACCTGGACATGTGAATGCAGTTCATTCTATGCTGTCTGGGTGCATTTTGACTTGCCAGTATCCTGACTTACAGTTAAATTTACTATATACCTTCTTATTTTGAATTCTATTAATTAACTCACTTTTATCTGGTAGTTTATATGTATCTGTTCTGGTGTTATCATTTAATCTTTTATAGTTAATTACCATACGAGCTTTACCTCTTATTTGTTCACTATGATTTCTTACCATAAAGGCTGTCGATCTATGTCTAGAAGTAGATCTTCTTATTACTTCTAATTGTAAAAGTTCCTTTATTTGTATATCAAATTCTTTAGTATCTTCGTTATTTGCTTCTATAGGTGCTGTTTTTATAGTGTATTCTGAATTAATTATATCTAATTTACACATTATCTCGTTAGCATCCCAATGGGCTAACAGTCTTTCTCCTATTATTTCCATTTTATCTAGTATAGATATTATATTTTCTAGATCTTTTGGACTGTTTATTATTCCTATCTTATCCATTCCTTTTCTAAAATTATAAAACTGGGTTTCTATACTTATTAGGGTATAATCTTTTTCTATATCTGTTAAGCATTCTTGTCCTTCTGCATTAAGCAGAGTATAATTTCTAAATTCTTCTAGGTTTTCTTTTACATTTTTGTTTTCTTTTAACAGGTTGTTATTTTGGCATTGATTATTTTGGCAATCTTCGCAACATGGTTCTGGAAGCAAACTCGTTTTATGTGTGTTTAATGTTCTATATACTGTTGGTAGTGTTACTGTTTGTACTGGTGTATAAGTTAAGTTTTTTTAAAAAGCATTATTCCATCTCTTATTAAGAGACATCCTCCTTTATTCCGAATACAAAAACGTAGTCCGATAATAAAATCTTATCCTACGTTTAAATCTCTTGCTAATATTTTATTAACATTGTAAATTGGGTTATAGAATTTATTGCATGTATTTAAAAAACTTATTTGTGCATTTTCTATGTAATAATTGTAAATATTTTGTGATCCATCCATTTGGGTAGCTGTTATAGTTCTTTCAAGTACTTTTACTAAATGTTCCGGTACTATTTCTTTATTGATCAAACAGCTAGTACATCCGGGATCTACTAATGCTAAAGTTTCTATCTCCACATCTTTTATTTTAATTTTTACTAATACTTTTATGGTAGAGAATTCTTTATCTTCATTGCATATTAGACTAGTGTCATTATCTTCCAAATTCATAAGTTCTGCCTCTAATTTTTCTAAATGTATAGCTTCTTGTGTATCTGATTCTTCTATAGCGATTTTGATTTTTCCTTTTTCTAGGATGGTTAATCCTTGTTCTAAATCATTTACTCGGGTTTCTAAAGTAGATACTCTTAAATTTAGGATTTGATTATTTGTATATTTTTATCCATTATTTATTTCTGATTCTACTTTTATCTTTAAAGTGTTTTCTATACAATTTATACAAGCTTTTAAGTAACATTTTTTGCATTTAGCTCTGTTGTCTTTACTTGGATACCAATTGCATATACGACATCTATTACTGTCTAAACCTTTGTTTCTTGAGTGACATTCATTAAATTATTGATTACTAGATTGTTTAAGTCTAGATCCTCTATCTCTTGTCCTAATTCATTGACTAAGTTATCTTCTTCTGATTCTGAAGAATCAGATCTAGGATTATCTTTATCATTTATATCAATACTTATTATTGAGTATACACTTCCTGTATCTGACATGTATTCGTCTACATTTAGTAAAGTTTCTTGGGAGTCTTCTATTAGTTGAGAGTTTCTAGTTCTATTATTATTTCTTTTAGGACATACATTAGCTAAATGGTCTATGCTTCCACAAGTATAGCATTCTAATTTATTTTTATAGTTTCTATCATTTCTATATTTTCTAACATGTCTATCTCTATTTAACCACGGTTTTTTAGCTTTTGATTTTCTTAAGAAGTATTGTTTACGACTATATGGTTTCTGATTATGTTTCTTCTTATATTTTCTATATTGTTTCTTATCTTAATTCTGGGTTGTGTATATAACAGATTTACAGAAATTCATTTCATTTCTTTTTAATTATTTTTGTATTTGTATGTTTGTACATTTTTCTGTTAGTATATCCATTATATGTTGTGTTTTATGCCCTATTGTCCATTTTAGATTTGGGTTGGCTACTACACCATCTCTTTTATACCATCTATCTTCTATTTCTCTTCCTAAGGCTCCCGGTAATTTATTGAATAATTTTTTGCCTAATTCTTCATTAAAAGTGTTTCCGCTGACAGTGCAATAATAAAAATAGTCTTGTAGAAATTTCTTTATATATACCCAATGTGAAATACTTAATTGTTCTAGTTTTATTAATGCTTCTTTTTGTATTGCTAATAATCCACTCTTTGGATCTTTTCCAGTTAATAACATATGCATTTTGTTTGTGAAATTATAGGGGTTTGGTCCCATACTTAATAAAACCTGGAAATCATATGGGCAATTTGTCTTAAAACTTTCCCATGTGGCTTTTGCAGATTCCCCTAAAAAGGTTTCCAAATATTTATACATTATTTCCGTATCTATTTCTGTATAATGTCTTAAGTAATCTGCTGCTACTATTCTTTTCCATAAATCTATCACTGTATCCCACATTTGTGGGTCGTGTGCTGCTATATTTAGAATTTTACCTTTACTACCTCCTTCTTGTAGTTTAATTAGTTCTTCTATTGGTATTCTCTTACCTGCTGGTCTTATATTATCTCCTCTAAGTTCTGTATCTGGGTTTATCCTAATTGCTGGTCTTCTAGGTACATTACCTGTACTATAATCTATTGGTTGGGGATTGGAGTTTGTTTGTTGAAATGGGCTAGCACTTGAAGAGTTGGTCGGTTCTAATTCTGCGAGTTCTTTATAACTTATTGTAGAACTTAATACAAAAATTGTGTCTTCATCTTTTCTTTCAAGGAATGGTTTGTTATTTCTATATCCTAAATTATCACTTCTCTCTAAACAGTTTTTAAAATGTTCTATACATTCTTCTACTTTCATTTCATCCTTTATTATACACACACACATATATATATATATGTGTGTGTGTGTGTGTGTGTGTCTAACCAACCCAATAGACAATAGTATTAGTCATCCCAAAAAATCTCTAGGACGTTGGTAATCTATTCGTAAAAAGCAACAAAAAGAATACTAAATAGGGTTGCTATTAAATATACTCTTTGAAGTGTAAACACACATTTGTACAACTCCAACTTTAATATGGCATTACCAAATACCGTACTGAATCGAAGTTTTATTTACCAATTACCGAATCAATGTTTATAAGTATGGTATGTGGTATCCATGCTCAAATATCGATTACCGAATTCAAACTTTAAAAATACCGAACCGATTACCAAACACCCAGCCCTAGTTGTTAGGCTATTAAAATAACAAAATTTTATTCTATTTAAAAATAGAGTTAAATTGTGTTTTAGCGAACTTTTTGTAAAGAATATTTAAAATTTAAATATATATTTTTTAAACATGATTTATGCCCTTAATTTTCAATATCTCGAAAAATTATCCAACTTACTTAATTTAGCTCAAACATACTACTCGCTTCGTTTTAAAATAGTTGGAACTCTTTATATTTGTCTAAATTTATTTATTCCTTTTACAAAATCAAGAACATTTTATTATATTCTTTCAATACTATTTTATCATTACTTCCTCCGTTCACTTTTACTTGTCACATTTTGACTTGGCACATCATTAAGAAAATAATTATTAACATGACTATCTCTACCATAATATCCATATTAATTGATGTTTATTATTGTGTCTTGAAATTAGTTGGAGAATAGAAAACTAGTTCTAATTAAGGGTAAAACAAAAAAATATTATTTTTTCTTAATATAGCAAAAATGACAAGTAAAAAATGAAAGTCCAATTAGAAGATAAGTGACAAAAAAAAGTGAATGGAGGGAGTAAATGACTAAATATAATGTATATATATACTCTAATTTATATTTTCAAATCATAATTAATAAGGCTAATTTGATAAAATAATTTTTTTCTTAAAAAGAGTGTCAAATCAACAAGGGCTAATTATTTTAAAATGAATGAAGTATTAAATTTATTCTAAAAAAATAAGTATCTTAAAGTGAATACAAAATGTAAACTGAGATGGGCCTGCTCCACCCTTAATCAGAGGTCAAGGATTTGACCCTGGGTATGGAGAAAACTCTGTTGGGAGCGCTACCCCCCGAATGGGGCCCTACTCGGCACGAATCCGGATTAGTCGGGCTCCAATGCAGGTACCGGACACCGGATGGAAAACCAAAAAAAAAAAAGTTGAAGTACTTATCGTCTAAGAAATTCAAGAAGAAATAGTTCTATACTTTTTAAAAGTTTTTTTTACCATGACTGCTCTATATATTTATATATCTAGAAAGAACTAAGAAGATTTAAAGATTAAAAACAAATGATACTGGTAAATAACTCTTTATTACTCCTATATTTTTTTCTAGAAAGTCTGAACAAACTAAAATAAAAGGGAAATAGTATTTACATATTTTCCAAAAAGGGAGCATCTATTTATTTCTTTTATTTTTCCAGAAAAAGGAGTATCTATTCAGTATGGATTTTGGGAAATATTGTTAGATAAGATCTGAGGGTGTGTGGAAACAAAATGGGTAAATATATAAGTTAGTTAACTTACTATTTTTATGGGTTAGAATTCTTCTTGCCCTTCTTATTCTTTTGTATTGCTATGTTAAAATTCTGCTAATTTCGTCAATCTCTTTATGGAAGTTGTTCAACTAATTTTAAAATTATTCCTATATATAAATTAGTCGTCTTCATGTTTCCTTTATTTTGATTCCTCCATTGACTCAAGGGTAAGACTGCTAAATCTTTTGCATCATGCCCTAAAATTTTGAAATATTTTTTATTTTTATTTTATGATTTTATTTTTCTTTTATTAATATAGAATATAAATTAAAAAAAGATACAAAATCTACATATAAAAATAAAAAAACTATCATCATTCAATATAAATATTTTAAAATTTTAAATCAAATATTACAATCTTTACGGTAATAAATAATATTTTTACCATAACATCTAACTTGAATTAATCCTTACTATTATAAAGAATAATATTACTATGTGAAATACATTACTACAATAAAAACAACAATTCTGAAAACAAAAAAATGGTCACACTAAATTTTTATATATTGTGTATATGACTAATTTTCAGACTTTAGATTAAAATTTATCTTTAGAACACTAATTTTATTGAGAAGTATTTGTTATTATATTTGGGTCAGATAGCATGATTTCTTACAAAATAAAACAACTGTATTCTACCTTTGGTGGTGTTATAATTCTATAGGGTAATTTTTTTATTATTTTGGTAGTTTTAAAAAAATTTCAAACTATTCATATTTATAATTTTCTAGGGTAATTTTTTTTATTATTTTGGTAGTTTTAAAAAAATTTCAAACTATTCATATTTTTCTACTTTTCATTTTATTGTTTCTATAAATAGGATAGTCATGAGTGATATTTGTGGCTATTACTGAAGACATTGAATTACTAATACTCCCTCCGTTTCATAATAAATAAATTGTTGGATTTTGACACACATATTAAGAAAAAAACATTAAAGATATAAATTTAACACAACTTTTTATTTTTACCCAAAAAAAAAAAAATTGACTTTGTAATATCTTTTCAAAAGCTAATTGGTTGTCAAATCATAAGGGCAAATTTGGAAAAAAATTCAATGATTCACTTATTTTGAAACACCAATAAATACCCCAACAATTCACTTATTTCGAAACGGAGGAAGTACTATTTTATTGATCTTTTTTATCTTTTTCAAATCTTACTAGCGCAGAATATTTAGGGAAAAGGACACTCTATGGCCTTTTTAAAAAATAATTGCCCAATTATAGCCCAAGTTTGGTATTTGGACAAATAATGTCCTGTTGGCTAAACAAATGTCATTATATGGTCATTTCTTAATCTTTCCCAATTTGGATCATTTTGATCCACGTAATTCATATACAGTCCATATACGATACTGATACAGTCTATATACAATACTGATACAATATTCAGTTTGGGTAATTCGGCCATTTTAAAAATATTTCAATTTTTTTTTTGCTATAAATTTATAAATTGATCAAATATTCTTCTTTTTTTATTGTTTAGAAATAATAATTAAATTATATAAAAATGATATAATTATTAAATAGAATATGAATCTATATAAGATATATGTATAGAAATTCTATAATTCTATCAAATATATATATGTACAATATATATATATATATATATATATATATATATATATATATATAT
>NC_061111.1:153830945-153833977 GCF_002878395.1 Capsicum annuum | reverse complement strand
ATATATATATATATATATATATATATATATATATATATATATGTATGTATGTATATATATAATATAGAAAGTGTATAAAAATTATATAATTATTGTATAAAACGTGTAAAAAAAAATACAGTTATTATATAAATTATGTATCAAAACTGTATAATTTCCGTATAGAATATTTATGTATAGGATTTGTATAAAACCTGTATAAAAGTTGTATAAAAACGGTATAGAACCAGTCAGTAAATTAAAATGACTAGAAAGTGAAATTTAAATTCCATGGCCATTTTCAAGGAAATAGTTTAATTTAAAGTGCAAATGTACAGTTATTATATAAATTATGTATCAAAACTGATTAATTTCTGTATAGAATATTTATATATAAGATTCGCATAAAACCTGTATAAAAGTTGTGTAAAAATGGTAAAGAACCAGTCAGTAAATTAAAATGGCTAGAAAGTGGAATTTAAATTCCATGGTCATTTTCAAAGAAATATTTTAATTTGAAGTGTCGTTTCTGTCCTTTCCCCAAATATTTAGTGTACTAGATTTTCTTTTTTATTTTGTTTATTTTTATCACTTTGTAAATATTCCATAAAAGACAAGTCAGGAGTTATATTATTATATGACACGAATATGGAAGCTTTATTAAGAGAAAAAGTACACATTTTAAATTTAAACTAAATTTAATTTGAACTTGAATGTTAGTTTAAGGGTGTGTTGACTATACATGGTGGAATTTTGATATACTTTGAATTGACTAATCTTTATGGTGTTAGAATTCTTCCTTTCGTAGTTAGATTCTTTTGCTTGTTGTTACTAAAAAAAAAAAACTAAAAATTACTTATATACACAAGTTAAAGTTACATAATTACATTAAATCCCAAATTGGTAAAATATTTACACAAATCCCAACATAATTACAAAAATTTCCTTATTTGATAATTTCTCTCTCCTTAATATTATACATCCAAAAAAGACCGTCTTTTTCTCCTTTTTTCTCTTCCATTACAAATCAGTTTATCCCCCATTATTCAATTCCTTTTTTCATGCCTAAAATCAAGCAATCATACTTAGAGTTTACCATTAGAAGTTTTCAAACATTAATTGAACTTATTGATTTCATTCATTAATTTTTGATTTTTTTTTAAAACTTCACCAAATCAGAAAGCCATGGACTTGTTTGAGAAAACAAATGCAGAAAAAATGGCGACGAATTATCAGAAGCTTCAAAAAATTTTAATTGGGTCATCATCAGCAACAGCAGAGCACAACGGGGTGGAACATGCCATGGAAAATGAATCCCCTAAACAGAGCACAACGGCGTTTATTCAAACGATTGAATCAACGAAATCACTTACTCAATCTTCTGTAAGAATATAAATCCTAATTATTTGATTATTTAATATTTGTTTATATTATTCTATTTCTGAAAAGAAATGATCTTGCTTCGTTTTATATTTTTTTAATACTCTTTCAAAGATTCTATTTTGTAATATCAAATTCTTCTAATATTCTTGGATCTAACTTTATGCTTCAAAGATTCTATTTTATATTTTTCAATATTTTATCTAATTTTATGTTTATTTTTTGTTGAAACAGGCTACCTTTGTAGTTGCAAAAATAACTGCAATTTGTACACCGAGACTACTTAAAAGAATAAGTGATTTGCTACGATGGAAAAAAATTACTCATGATCGCATTCAAAGATGTAGATTTTATACATTATACATTACTTTATTTAACACACTTATGTATAATGTAAGTTTTGTGTATATAGAAGAGGTTGTTTTTGTATTTAGTCGGATTATACAATTATAATTTATGAATTTTGTATAAGGTTACATTATACATTCTGACAAGTTTATAGATAAATAATGTATAATGTTAACATTTTATATGTATGGTGTAATATTATACATTCTTGAAGTTTTTATTTGAAAGTATAAGATATAATATATCAGGCATTATACATTAGTTATTTTGAAAGACTAATATATAATATAAGTCTAATGATATATATTTTCAATATGTTATATATTAGAAGTTCTTATTACATTAGTTGTGTTTTATGTTGTATTTTACAGTTTAAAAATCTTATTTTTGTATAATTTTTCATTGTACCTTCTGTCAAGCTTATAGCTCATACACGTTTAAAGTGAAAAATTTAGATGTATAATATGACATTATACATTACTGCAGTTTATTTTTAAAATGTATAAGTTGCCCTTATACTTATTCTAAAGTATAATATAAGCCTAAAGATATATATTTTAATATGTTATACATTAAAAGTCCTTATAAGATGCATTTTATGCTTTATGTGGTATTATACTGTTAGAAAATCTTATTGATGTATAAATTTTCATCATACCTTCTGTCAAAATATATACGTCATACATGTTTAAGGTAAAAATTTTAGATATGTAGTATGATATTATACATTACTGCAGTTTATTTTTAAGTTGCCCTCATACATGTGAAATCGTTGTGTATTTTACTTTAATTTTTTTACGAACTTCGTCAATACACAATTCCATCGCGATTGTAGCAATCAATTTCAAAAAGTTAATACTTTCCGAAATAATAATTGCATCACTTTTATAGAATTGATAAATGATTTTCAACTCCCAAGTTCCAAAATGACGCAACAATATGGGAATGTTCATATTTTTTTTCGAGAATTGAAGAAAGATGAAGACGACTTTTTTTTTCAAAAATTTCATTAAAAATGAGAAAAACTAACAGTGATGTTTAAGAGTTTTTTTGAATTTAAATTTCAGTTATTTTATTTAATCGTATAAAACATAATTATAGATAATTAATGGCTTTATTTAAGGGAATGAAAGATTTTATCTGATTACTCTTTCCATGAATGTAGGATGTCACACCCCCTGTTTTTCACCGCATCCGACCCCGCTAGAGAGTTGGTTTTAGAGAAGATGGGTTTTTTCCGAGTAAAGTGATGTTTTGAAAAGGGATTATTTTATTTACAGAGTCGCCACTTGGAATTGAGTTTGGGTGTTCCAAGTCACCTTATT
>NC_061111.1:153764536-153827945 GCF_002878395.1 Capsicum annuum | reverse complement strand
TAGGACAAGAGATAGAGGATCTAGACTTAAACAATCTAGTAATCAATAATTTAATGAATGTCACTCAAGAAACAAAGGTTTAGACAGTAATAGATGTCGTATATGCAATTGGTATCCAAGTAAAGACAACAGAGCTAAATGCAAAAAATGTTACTTAAAAGCTTGTATAAATTGTATAGAAAACACTTTAAAGATAAAAGTAGAATCAGAAATAAATAATGGATAAAAATATACAAATAATCAAATCCTAAATTTAAGAGTATCTACTTTAGAAACCCGAGTAAATGATTTAGAACAAGGATTAACCATCCTAGAAAAAGGAAAAATCAAAATCGCTATAGAAGAATCAGATACACAAGAAGCTATACATTTAGAAAAATTAGAGGCAGAACTTATGAATTTGGAAGATAATGACACTAGTCTAATATGCAATGAAGATAAAGAATTCTCTACCATAAAAGTATTAGTAAAAATTAAAATAAAAGATGTGGAGATAGAAACTTTAGCATTAGTAGATCCCGGATGTACTAGCTGTTTGATCAATAAAGAAATAGTACCGGAACATTTAGTAAAAGTACTTGAAAGAACTATAACAGCTACCCAAATGGATGGATCACAAAATATTTACAATTATTACATAGAAAATGCACAAATAAGTTTTTTAAATACATGCAATAAATTCTATAACCCAATTTACAATGTTAATAAAATATTAGCAAGAGATTTAAACGTAGGTTAAGATTTTATTATTGGACTACGTTTTTGTATCCGGAATAAAGGAGGATGTCTCTTAATAAGAGATGGAATAATGCTTTTTAAAAAAACTTAACTTATACACCAGTACAAACAGTAACACTACCAACAGTATATAGAACATTAAACACACATAAAACGAGTTTGCTTCCAGAAACATGTTGCGAAGATTGCCAAAATAATCAATGCCAAAATAACAACCTGTTAAAAGAAAACAAAAATGTAAAAGAAAACCTAGAAGAATTTAGAAATTATACTCTGCTTAATGCAGAAGGACAAGAATGCTTAACAGATATAGAAAAAGATTATACCCTAATAAGTATAGAAACCCAGTTTTATAATTTTAGAAAAGGAATGGATAAGATAGGAATAATAAACAGTCCAAAAGATCTAGAAAATATAATATCTATACTAGATAAAATGGAAATAATAGGAGAAAGACTGTTAGCCCATTGGGATGCTAACGAGATAATGTGTAAATTAGATATAATTAATTCAGAATACACTATAAAAACAGCACCTATAGAAGCAAATAACGAAGATACTAAAGAATTTGATATACAAATAAAGGAACTTTTACAATTAGAAGTAATAAGAAGATCTACTTCTAGACATAGATCAATAGCCTTTATGGTAAGAAATCATAGTGAACAAATAAGAGGTAAAGCTCGTATGGTAATTAACTATAAAAGATTAAATGATAACACCAGAACAGATACATATAAACTACCAGATAAAAGTGAGTTAATTAATAGAATTCAAAATAAGAAGGTATATAGTAAATTTAACTGTAAGTCAGGATACTGGCAAGTCAAAATGCACCCAGACAGCATAGAATGAACTGCATTCACATGTCCAGGTGGACATTTTGAATGGTTAGTTATGCCATTTGGTTTAAAGACGGTTCCACCCATTTTTCAACGAAAAATGGATAATATATTTGGAGAATATAAACATTTTATATTAGTATATGTAGATGATATTTTGGTGTTCAGTCAAAATATGCAAGAACACTTAGGACACTTACAAATAATTTTTAGATTATTTGTTAAACATGAGATAATAATAAGTAAAATGAAAATGGAATTATGTAAGACTTATATTAATTTTCTAGGAATAACTTTAGGAAATGGAAAGATAAAACTTCAACCACACATTGTAAAGAAAGTATTAGAAATGCCAGATAAATTAGAAAAGACAAAAGATTTATAAAAGTTTTTAGGATTAGTAAATTATGCAAGAAATTTTATTCAGGATATCATCTACATAAACTAAAACTTCTATATTCATAAACTCGCTCTCTGTTTCTATATTACTCTCTATTTCGTCATCGTCTAAATTTGTTTTAGTTGCGTAACTATAATCTGTAAATCTAACTGAAGTTTCTCCTTTACTTGTAGTATATAATAGATGAGAGTCTGGTGTAAGAATTTTTGGTTTAGTAAATTTGTTTAAATTCCATTCTAAACTTGCATATATTTCTGGGTCTATATAAATAAATAAATATATATATATATATATATATATATACATATATATATATATATATATATATATATATATATAATATTCGGTAAATATACCGAATACCAAATGGTATTAATATCTTGTACCAAACCCTATCCCGAATACCGAAATATTAAAATTTTACTCTGAAATATCATATCAAATATCAAATTACCGAATACCAATTATCAAATTTTTTGGTTCGGTTCGGTAACTCGATTTTTGATATTTTATGCCCAACCTTACTTAAACAACTACTAAAAAGGGAAAAAAGTATTCCAATATTAGAAAAATCTATTTTGAGTAAAAAGAAAGGAAGAGATTAATAATATTTTTTTTGGTAATTAGGATATTTATATTAGCATCATAACAAAAAGTCTACAAAGAGGAGTTTGGTAACGCTGCCATCATAGTATTTGCACATTGTGCAATATTTGCAAATCATAGTATTTGCACATTGTGCAATATTTGCAGATCATCTAGTAGTAGATAAACTAGTAGTAGTAGGTATACATACAAATGTACTAGGTGACAAAATTCTCAAAGTCTTCACACGTCTAGTAGCAAAATCTCCCCGTTCATTAGCATACAAAATGTCTAACGTGCCTTGGGAAGGCAACGAAAAAGTAGTAACAGACACGGCTGAAGCGGTAGATAAGGTGGATGGTTGTGCAGTGGAGATAGCACTTCTTACTAGACTATGAGGTAATCTAATTTGATCTTTGTAGATATGAATAAGTGTCAGATTTCTCAGCTGTTGAAGAAGGAACCTGCAATCACACAATAGGAAAGAGTTGTTAGTATTAATGTCTGCATTATTAAGCAAAGTAATCAGAAGCTCCGCATCCACATTTATTTCTAGAGGCCTTAGATCATGCTTCATTGTGAGCTACAATATAAATAAAGCTCGAAGTTCGAGATGAGAAATATCTTGACGATTATGTATGCAGTGTACCCATTACCTATTCCCCCATACTATTTCGAAAGATCCCTCCTAAACTCCCAATATTAAGATTCAAAAATAGTGTTGTATCTGTGCTTAAGATTTGACAATCACTTTTTAGAGGGTTCCATTTAACATATAAGGTAAAAGGATTGTGTTAGATCATTGAATTATCACCTGCAGTGTACTAATATTGTATAGCTAAGTTTAGAGCAAAAGTTGGGGATTAGGAACAATGTTGCCCGTCAAATAGATATTTATTATGATAGGTCCATATAACCCATAAACAGTAGAAATTAGGACTTCAAGAGGTACCATGAATGAGGGTTGGTGATGTTGTTGGATAGTGTCTTTAGCCATGTGTTAAAAGATACGTCTGAATTTTGGGGGTGGGGGTGGGGGTGGGGGTGGGGTGGGGTGACGTGGGGTAGGGTTTGGGGGTGGGGGTGGGGTAGAGCTACAGTAAAGAACCCATGGTTTTGATTAATTTTTCTCAAAACCGAGTGAGTGCTGGACATGAAGAAAAAAAGTGCGATACTATTTAGTGGCATAATTTGCAATTTGGTGATTGTAGGCACGATATATGGTATAATTATGAAGATTTTAGAAGGCAATTGAGTACTAACAACTACATAAAATGCTTAATTTTGGGAAGGTAAATAGCTTCTAAATCCAAGTAAAACTTCATGGGGTTATAGTCTCCATGTTCTCTGTGGCTATATGGTTGTAACAAGTTTGTAATGCGAACCTACCTGTGGCGGTAAGACCCCATTTGATATGATTATAATAATTTGTATATATAGGAAAATGTGTTATCAATATTTGGCTTATAATCGGCTCACGGAGGTCGAAAGGGAGGGATAACAGGTTTCAAGAATTATTTGATCGATAGTCATAAATATGTTTGGGATCCTCATACTGTGGTAAAGGTCAATAGATGAGGGATCTTAAAGGGGTTCCTAGTTTTATCCAAGGTTTGTTCAAGAAATTAATGTATCTCCCATAGGTTGGGTGCCATATGAACCCCTTTTGGCAATACTTCCATCCAATTTGGAGATTTTTCCAAGTTGAAGATATGGAAGCTAAGGTTGGAGATGATTTCAAGTATTTGCTTCTCAATAGAGATGCCAGATGGAGTTTTGGGAATGAAACAATCTCCAAGAAGAATACTTTTTAAGCACAGTTATAGTGATCCACTTAACAAGATTTATTTTCTTGTGGGACCATGTCGTTCTCTAAAGAAAATCTCGTCCATATCTTTTCATCTTTCATATGATTTGTGCATGTAATTTGTCAATTTATATTACATGATTTGGCAAGCTGTTGAGGACTTGACCCGCAGTGGTATGAAATTTACTTTTCTAGCCTGTCAGGCGATGTAAAATTTTCTATCAGGAATTGATAGTCTCTTATGACAGGCTTTGAGGTAGTTATTGGAAAATCCAAGTATTGGTCAAACGCATTTCCTTCAGTGATCTCAAAAGTAGAATAAACATATTGTTTGTTTCTTTCAGAAGCATTTGATGAAAAAATAAGCGTGATTTAACAAAGTCTATCTTTTATCCTGATGCTATACTAAATCGAGATAGGGTTTGTGCAATGTTTTGAAATGAATTTTCAGTTATTTTACTACATAATATAATGTCATCCGCAAATAGCAGATATGATATTGGTGGTCCTTTTGGGCAGATTTTAATGGCTGCCTACAAACCTATATTTATTTGTGCATTTATTACTTGGACAACCTCTCCATACACAATATGAATATGTAGGGGGTCAAAGAATCTCCTTGCCAGATTCCCCTAGTTGGGTAGAAGAAAGGCAAAACATTTCCGTTAAGGAGTCTTCTTCTTCTTCATAGATCATTTATAGTACGCGGAAAGAGCTCTTGTAGGTGCAACAGGATTTGAAAAAGAAATTAATCGTGACCTGAGACAGTAGACGCGATAACGCATGACATAATGGTTTACCAGTTTGTCAGGGAATCTAAAATATAGGAGAATTTTACGAATAAAAGATCACGCTTTCTCTAAATCTATTTTCATGAGGACGTCAAAAGCTATTCCTTTTGTTTGTTTAAAGTAATAGAGAAGCTCCTACACAACAATTGGATTATCAGTTGCACGTCTATTAGTTAGGAAACTAGATTGCATGGGTCCTATTATATCAGGAAGTAAAGGCTGAATTTTATTAACTATAATTTTAGTCACTATTTTATGTATGGTGTTATAAAGACTTACTGATCAAAATTGCGAGATAGAGGATGCCCCAAAGACTTTTGGGATTAAACACAAAATAGGTTGTATTTATTTCTCCAGGGTTGCAATAGTTTGTGAATATTTGAGTGCAAGGGTACATAACTGATTCACCTACTAAGTCAAAATAATGTTGGTAGAAAAAGGGGTGTAGGCCATCTAGGCATGAAGCCTTTTGGAGTTTAAAGGAGAAAACCGCATTTAGCACCTGTCTACGATTTAATGGAGTTGCTAAGGTGGATGCAATAGCTTAAGGAACAAAATAGGAGTTTTCTAATAGGTAAGTATGGTTTTTCCACATCCCAAAATAACCCCTAGGCGTGACTGGCTCCCACTATCATCACTTGCCAGGAGAACCAATTTTTCATACATTCACAACGTCTATAAATACTGAGATAAAAACATGTGCAATTTCAAATGCATGAAATAACCCTGAACACAAGGTAATTTTTCAACAAGATATCACATAGTGATTTATGAAAACGACAATAGTTTAGGTAACAAATCTCTAACCCAAATCCCATGCTAAGACCATAAAGCATCTAAACAGAGTTACATGAATTCAACTTTCGAGCATGCAAACCCAAAGAAAAGAAATATAATCTAAAAAAATCTAAAGTTGGATGACAACCTCCACGAACAATGCAAAGGCTCACCTTAACAACAGAATCCATATGTACAGACCGTCAGCCACTAGTCTCTTCTTCCGCGACAGTGTCTGTAGATATACAAGTAAGGAGTGAGTTATATATAAATAGAAGCCAGTAAGATCCTCAACTCGCTACTTTAA
Organism: Capsicum annuum; assembly: GCF_002878395.1. NCBI lineage: Eukaryota > Viridiplantae > Streptophyta > Magnoliopsida > Solanales > Solanaceae > Capsicum > Capsicum annuum. Next base: position 153,821,698 of record NC_061111.1, on the reverse strand, counting down.
TACTCCTGGAATAAGTGTTAAAAAATATAAGGCACAAAAAATACATAAATAATATGCACACAATATCTCTTATAAGCTAATGTTTAATAAGATCCAAAGAGAAGTTTAAAAATTCAATCTGTATCTCCACTCAATCAACTCTCACGGCTTGTCATAAATGACAGTGAAGGTGATCAGCCTAGTACCTCGATAAGTCCATGACACCATATTTAATGCCCCAAAAGTCTACCACGACAGCATGTACAAGCCCCTAACATATTACGGTAGAATAAGCATACTCCCTAACATATTACAAAAGCTATGTATGACCCCAGAGACTATAACATCAGCAAAGAAAATATATTCAAATCCAACGTCACCTTATGTGACACCCCATGTGCTGGCCTCTAAGAAATCTTGAGTTTTAAGCTCACTGCCCTGACTACGACTCTCCTTACAAGTCATAGAGTCTCTATATGGGTTATAGGACCCTAATAGTAGCCTGTCCAGTATATTTTCCAAGTGTTCTGCTATGATTATGACTTATACCTCATGAGTCATTGGGACTCATTACGAGCCATAGTCTAAATCGTAGGCCAACCAGTGTACTATCCCTAGTTTCTGATGTCACTATGACTAGACTTTACGAGTTATATAGACATACTACGAGTCGTAATATGCCTTCCATAGGGTGTCTAGTGTGACGCCCAACGTGACATGTCTTGACTATAACTGGACCCTATGAGTTGTAGAGTCACGATAAGCGTTGTATGGTGTTTTTCATAGCCCAACCGGTGAAAGTGCCGAATGAATCTGCCTAGACTACGAGTAAGCATAATGGGTCGTAGTATTTTGTATGAGTCGTATGGTATGAATCTTAATCAAACCAATATGGGTGCCCATGGACACTGTCCAGACTATAAGTAGATTAAACAAGTCGTAGGGTGACCCTACGAGTCGTAAGGTCACCCATAGCAACTGGGCGGTAGTTTTAACCTTTTTACTAAGTGCATTTTAGATATTTTCCTCTTTCTCTAAACATAATCCACAACCTTAAAACACTATTGGCACCTCATTCTTATCCAAAATACTTCAAAACATATTCTCTCTTCTCTCAAGCAAGAACATTAGAGTTTCCAAGAGGTTGGTCAATTAGAGTATCCAAGGGCAAATTCTCTCCATAATTTTTGATATTTTAGGCATGTGAATGTACCTTTAAACTATTTTATTTAATACTTGGATTTACATAGTTAATTATATGGATTGGAAATACTGGTTTTGATATGGTTGGGGGCTTTTAACATGGTTTACTCTTAGATTGATTTTTCATGATTTATTATGCATTGTTCATGCTTTATTAATAATTTTGAACTTGTGGGGTGCATGGTCATGGTGAATTAACTAAGGGTTTATGATTTTTCCTTGATGTATGGTTTTGAAAATTGTGTTTCCTAAACCTAATTGTGGAATTGACATTGAATATGGTTTGGGCATACAGTTTGACTTGCTCACTTATACTAATGCATTGACATAAAAGGTTAATGAACCATGGATGATATTATTGAACTTTGAGGTACATGAATTTTCCATATAAATGAATAATTGAACCTAAGAGGTCATGAATTCCCCCGTGTGATGGTTAATGGATATGGCATGATAATGAACTTGCAAGTAGGGTTGGTATGACAATACCAACGGGATGTCTTAATGCATAATTTTGTTCAATAAATTGAGAATGTTTGTTAAATGATTTAATTGGGCTAAAAAGAGGGTTGTGTAGTCGGTCCATGAAAGTTGAGGTCTTGAGAGACCAATACTGAAAATTGCATAGCTGATACGGGGGGTCTAAATGACCAGGTGGTTTGAGTCCCCCTTATTATATGATTGGGAGGTTCGAGTGCCCCATGTTATATAAATTGGTTCTTAAGCCACCTTTGATCTATGCCGGGAGGTTCGTGTCCCCCATAAGGCATATGTACGTATGATTATCCTCTGGTTTATGCGGCTACACGTACTGAGGCCCTTCCAGCTGAGGAAGAGTTAGGTCCATATAGCTCGTGGGTGCCTTTATTATGATGGTTATGCTACATAATCCAGGCTAAGGTTTTAAAGTTTATGCTAAGTCTTGTCCCCTACCTCGACATGTGATATATATATGTGTGTGTGTACTTGCATATGATTACGTTCATTGGATTTTGATTGATTTTAAATTATTGATCATGACTTTGTTTTAATTTTCCCTATTCCTGAGTTACATGTTAGCACTCAACCTGCTAACCGTCTCTAGATGTTGTATCCCCATACAATGCAGGCATCGAAAATACCTCTACTTTTCCTATGCAGTAGTTCGTGGATCGTCCGTGAGTCAAACTGAAGTGGTGAGCTTTTATACTTTGAAAGACCTTATTTCATGTTTTGGGTTTCTTTATGTTATTGAATCTTTCCTTTAGACTTATTTTGGCTATTGTCAGAGGCAAGTCCTGACTTTTATTGATATTCAGTTGGTTAGAGGCTTTGCGGATATTACTGTGGAATTGGGTATTTGGTTATTGATTTTGACATATCATAAAGGTCTTTGAGTTTATCTTTTCTATCTTGTTATATGTTTGGAATTCAGTCTCTGGTAGTGTGTCTGCTCTGTTTAACTAGGCAAAAGGGTGGTCTTTGGTCCAAAACAAACTTGAGGGACCCGTCACGGCTAGGCAGACCCTATATTCGTGATAAAGTTGGTATCATAGCCCTAGGTTCATGGTCAATTGGGTGTCCACAAAGGCGGGTCAAGTAGAGTCTCTTTAATGGGTGTGTAGCGCACCACACTTATAAGGTATGAGGCATTTAGGAATGTTTTTCTTTCTTGTTGTTCTATTTCTGGGTTATAGAGTCTAAGGCCTTGAATCTCCTCTAATTCCCATTTGTTCTCCTTTTAGATCATGCCTCCAAGAAGATCTGATACTCATGGAAACTCATATATCCCGCCTAAGGACAATGTGGGCGAATCTCATCCTACCTTTGAGGTACAAAATCGGTCTAGGGTCGCTACTTCTGATTTCCCCCATAGAGTACCACCGATCTCCACAAACCTTTTCTGGATGGTGATACTTATACCAGTTACCTTAAAATAATATTACTGATGTGGAATTCCATTGATATATTCATCTATTGACCTAGTTGGTGACATCTCAGTCATGTCAGTAGGGTCCTATTGGTGTTGCTATGAGTTCTTCTGAGTCCACTAGGGTTGGCCAGTTTATGAGGTTGAATCATTTAGTTTTCACTAGCATTAAGCTTGAAAATGATCCTTAAGGTTTCATAGATGAGATGGAGAAGGTATTCAGAGTCATGCATGCTTCTAATATAGAGGGTGCGGAGTTTGCTGGTTATTAGTTGAAAAATATAGCGTATCAGTGGTATGAAGAATGGGAGAAACTTAAGGGTGATGATGCTGAGTCTACCTTGTGGGATGACATTTTGAGTGCTTTTCTTGACCGCTTCTTTTCTCGGGAGTTAAGAGAGGCAAAAGCAGAGAAGTTTGTAAATTTGAAGCAAGGTAGGATGACGGTAAATGAGTATGCCTTAAAGTTTCACCAGTTGTCTCACTACGCTCCTGAGTTGATGTCTAACATGAGGGTTAGAATGAGGAAATTTGCTTCTGGGTTATCCCGCGAATTGGTTTTAGAGTGCAAGGCTGCTTTGTTCAACAAGGATATGAATATATCTAGACTTGTGGTGTATATGCAATAAGTCAAAAAGGAAAAAAAGAGGCAAGCGAAGATGGGAAAAAAATAGAGTAAGAGGTTTAGACATTCTGAGCAGGGTGGAGGTCAACAACAGAGTGGTAGAGATGGTGGAAAATGATCTAAGAAGAAGTGGGGCAATTTTGGTTCCTATTAAATGCCTAGTGCTTCTTATTCGAAGTCGTTCGAAGATCATCATTTTCAAAATAGTGATGGTCCTAGGGCACAGGGTGCCCAATCTCAGGATAACGGGGCATAGTCAACTCCATCCTATCCTCCTTACAGATTCTGTAGTCAGTGTGAGAAGAGGAATCGGTGTTTTAGCTATGGTCAGATTGGTCATATGCAGCAGGATTGTCCTTCTAAAGTTGCTTTCAAGGCTAATAAGGTTTTTGTTGCTACTTCATCATCTCCTACACCAAAGGATGCTACTTCTGGCTCCGGTAATAAATGAAACCGTCTCTATGCTCTTACTACTTGTCAGGAGTCGGAGGCCTCTCTTTATATTGTCACTGGTACATTAAAAATCTTCTCTCGTGATGTGTATTGCTTGCTTAAATTGGGGTCTACTATGTCTTATGTGACACCATTTGTGGCTGTACATTTTGGTTTCGATTCTAAGTGTATTTTAGACCCTTTTCTTGTTTCTACCCTGGTGGGTGACTCTGTGGTTGCTAGAAGAGTCTATAAAGGTTGTGTGATATCTGTTTGTGGTAGGGAAACTTTAGTGGATTTGATTGAATTGCACATGCTAGATTTTGATGTTATCTTAGGGATGGATCGATTGCACTCGTGCTATGCCTCTTTAGATTGTTGAACTTGTAAGATCATTTTCAAATTTCCTAATAAGCGGGTTATTAGGTGGGAAGGGATTTCCCTAGTGCATAAGGGAAGATTCATTTCATATCTTAGAGCTTGAAAGTTGATTTCTAAGGGGTGTCACTACAAGAAATACAGTTTTTTGTGATGACTTTCAGTGACAACACAAACAGTTGCCACAAAAGCTAGCATTTCTGTGGCGACATATAAGGGTTGCCACAAAGGTATAAGATTTAGGGACGACCGTCAAATTCGCCACTAATAGTGACATATTTAGTGGCGACCATGCGTAGGTCGCCACAAAAGGTATAAGAATAGTGACATATTTAGTGGCGACTATAAAGTCGCCACTAATAGTGACATAGGTTGCCACAAAAGGTATAAGAATAGTGACATATTTAGTGGCGACTATGAGTAGGTCGCCACAAAAGGTATAAGAATAGTGACATATTTAGTGACGACTATGAGTAGGTCGCCACAAAAGGTATAAGATTTAGGGGTGACCGTTAAAGTCGCCACTAATAGTTACTATATAGTGGCGACTATGCGTAGGTGCCACAAAAGGTTTAAGATTTAGAGGCGACCATTAAAGTCGCCACTGATAAGACTCTCAGCTCGAGATATTTTACAACATTAGTTACAAATAAAAATTATTTACGATAATAAAAAAATATAGAATAATTAATGATATAAATTAAAAGGCCAAAAAGTTCAAAATGTAAACCAAATCAAAAGTTCAAATTTTCATTTTGCATTATTTTTTTCTTAAAAAAAATAAATTAAGTTATTTGTAAATATATTTTGGATATATATTTTATATATAGACAATCCACATTCATGATTTAAAAATTTAAAAATTATTCTGGTAGTTTTTAGTATCATTTTTTAAAATTTATTAATTCAAATATGATATTTTACATAATTTTATTAATATTTATTAATTTTTTTCACATAAATTTTCACACTCACAATTTACAAATATATTGTCTGTTATTATTATATTTACTATAATTGTTATCGTTCTTGTTATTATTATCGATAATTTTATAATAATTTTGACATAACATTAATTTATTTTAATAGAACGTCTCATTATTATTATGATTATTATATTTATTAAACTAGCAGCCACTTTTATCCAATTTTTCTTTCTTGTGTTTAATTTTGTAGAGAAGTATTATGTTATTTATTATTTACCTAAATTTTGTTGAATACAATTATTGGGTATCTAGTAAAAAATGTTTTCTTTGTCCTACTTTATTGAAATTATAAAATGGAAAAAAAGGTCAATAACATACGAGAAGAAAATAAAAAGTGTAACAATAGGCAGCAACAAACTCATATAATCTTTTCATTTCATCTACATCCAAAACAAAAAAAAGAGTGGATAAATAGAAATTTGAGAGAGAAATTGAGAAAGAGAGAGGTACAGAGAGAACAGTGAGAGGGGGGAGATCGAAGACGGAGAGAGAGAGAGGGGACGAAGACTGGAGAGTCTTCGCCTAAATCTCACCGAAAAAAGGGTCATCCACTACCGAGAAACACCACCAGCCCCTTTCCCCATTTTTTTGATCAAACCATCGCCAGAAATGTCCCTTCCTCAAAATCCGATCGAAACCAGCTTCAACGCACTCCAAATCTCCTAAGAAAAAATCCGGCCAATATTCAACAAGAACAGTCACCCCGTTCCCTTTTCAGCGACTATTCATAAAAAATCCATCAAAAAATGACACGGGATGAGTTCTGGTCTTTTTAGTTTGTGATTCTTGGTTTCATTTTGGCGAGGCAATCAAAGGGCGTTAGATCAAAGTTGAATTTGTTCGTTTGGTTGACGTTTGTTTGAGATTTCGGTGGCGACGTTGAACAAGTTGGATTTGAAATAAATTGAGGTCCATTTCTTATCTCTCTTAATTAATTTTAATTGTTTGATATTTTGGTGTGTTAAATTCATATTGTGTAGATTTTATTTTCATTAATTTTGAGATTGTATCATGATAGGTTGAAGTTGGTAGGCAAACGATAGGTCGGGTAGGCAAATGTTAATTCTTGCTAATTCAGCTCACTTATACAGATTCTGTTGCACAAGGTCTGCAACCAGATCAAATTATCTTCACAGATGTTGCAATGAAACATGAGACTAGCGTTCACTGGACACTGATGGTAACTTGGGTTTGAATGAATTATAATGTATACCCTTTTTTGTCGACCTGCAGAAAGCTATGCCCGCGCTTACATTTCTCGAGCTTAGGAGTTGTGTCCGTTTGCAGTCCTTTATGTGATTTGGGTGTTGTTTGGATCATTTTTGCATTTGGGGGTTGCTTAGTTTTGGCATATTAAGGCCTAACCACACCATCAAAGTTTTGTTGTTTCTATATTTTTCAAGAAGTATTGTTGAAGTTGTGAACTTTATTTGATTTGGGTGTTGTTGAGGTTTACTTAGTTTTATCATGTTAAGGCTTAATCACACCATCAAAGTATTTTTGTTTCTATATTTTCAGCATTAAGTTGTGAACTTAATGGGATTTGGATGTTGTTTTAGTGTTGTTTTGTTCATTTTGTCATGTGGGTTTTGCTTAGTTTTGGCTTTGAACTTTATGTGATTTGTTGAATGTTGTTTTAATGATATCTAGTTCATTTTGACATGTCGGATTTAGTTATTTTTGGTTGTGCACTGATTTAGTAACTGACCAGAAAAAAAGATAGCATATTAAGGTCTAATCACACCATTAAAGTCTTCTTATTTCTATATTTTTTCAGCAGGTATTCTTGAAAGTTGTGATTTTTTTTGTGATTTGGATGTTGTTTTATTCATTTTGGCATGTGGGTTTTACGTAGTTGGCTACATTACTAATTTTATTGAAAAATAGCTTTCGCCTTGGTTCTTCATTGAACAATAACTTACCTAGAGAAGGCTTAGCTACAAGGCTAATTCTCAGCTATTCACATTTGCTCTGCTACTACTGGTTTAGTCTGAAATGAGCAAACCAGAACTTTATTTTTGGTTGCCGTTGGAGGGGTGTGGAGGGGCTTCTTATCCTTTGATAAACATATAATTTTCATTTTCACAGATTGTAAAAGTAAAGCAGATTTATATCTGGTTTAAGAAATTTTCCTCATTTCTGCAATCAATTTGCATAGAATAATAATATATACACAAATTTTGGTAGCCTTGTCAAGCTTATTGCTCCACTGAGTTTTATCTTGTTTCAGTGTAAATAACTCAATACCAAAGAAGATGGATCATATGTTAATGAAGTGGCAAAAGAGATTTGTGTAAGTACTCTATTGAGCAATTTTTATCGTTTTAACATTGTGTTGTTGAATCTATAGTCTAGTGAAGCCGTGTGGGACTCTTTCGATTCACTAGCATTGTTGCCTTGTTATTATCTCATTTTCTTATTCAAAACACAAACTCAAAGTCTAGTGAAGCCGTGTGATGCCTATTTCGATTCACTAGCATTGTTACGTTGTATTTCATTTAATTTTCTTGTTCAAACACATAAACTCAAAGTCTAGTGAAGCCGTGTAAGGCCTATTTTGATTCACTAGCACCTTGTTGTTCATCTTGTTGTTATTGTGTTGGGTGGAATCTATTGATACACACATAGTCTTGTATCAATACGGCATTACAATATCCATTGTTGTAATGCTCTGTGAAGCGTATTTATATGTATTTTGGTTAGCTGACAGGTTTTTGATAGGCTTATTTACAAAGGAAACTCTGGCAATTTTTTTTGAAATTTTTGAGAGTTAACAGAATTTTAGGACCACATAATGGATAAAATGAAGTGGAAGTTAAGTAAATGATCTCATGAGTGTCTTAGATAATTCTTACGTAAATCCTTAAGAAAAAATGTGTTAGGAATTGATATGCCTAGCATGAATAAGTTTGGCGGTGTTAGCTGAATTGAAATCTTTCTTTTTTACTGGCCAGATCTTTTTGTTAGTTTCATTGTCCTTTTAGTCTATTTTGGTTTAACTAAGAGTAGTTAAAAAAGAAGTTAATTTCCTGAAAATAGAAAAGGTCAGAATTTTTATTGAGTCAAAGTTCCTAAGCTTTCTTAATGTAATTCATCATTTGAGGAATTAAAAGTCTTATTATTTTGGAAGAGTCAGTCGGATAAGTATGTTTTTATCCCCATTTGTGAGATGAGTATTGAGGGAGATTACCACAGGGGGCAAACTAGTTTGTACATTCTAAAATCTTTAATGTATTCCGTAGTATTTTAATTCAAAGATATTGTTGTCATCTCTTTTATAAAACAACATTAAGATTTATCAAATCATTTCTTGAATTTTAACAAGTTAGAATTGAGACTTCGCTTTATTTTTTATTTCAGGGACATGTAATTTCATGATGAAAATTGTTAGCCATGAGAAGTTTGAAGATATTTTATGATTTTCTTTCTCATATGTATATCACATTGATTTGTTACCCATTAAAAACTATATAATTCTCTTCTGGAGAAATATATTTTAATATCGTCTTTATACCTTTAAGTACTGTAGTTGTATTATTGACAACGAAGTAGACAATATCTAATTTATATTTTTTTTGGGAAAACAAGTGAGTATTAGTGGCGACCCATAATTGCCACCAAAAGTGAGTATTAGTGGCGACCCATAGTTGCCAAAAAAAAGTAAGTATTAGTGACGACCCGTAGTCGCCACAAACAGGGAGTATTAGTGGCGACCCATAGTCGCTACAAAAAGTCATTTTATAAAAAAAAATAAAATTCAACCTTTTGTGGCGATAAAAGATCGCCACAAAATCATTATTTTGTGGCATATTTGCTTGCTTTTTTGTGGCAACTTTTGTCACCACAGAATGTATGTTTTGTGGCGACTTACATATGTCGTCACAAAATACTTTTAGTTACGGAAGTAATTTCTACGACCCTAATGTCGCTGCTAAATATATTTAGTGGCGACTTTTGGTTCTTTTACGGTAACTTTTGTCGCCACTAAAAATCAAATTTCTTGTAGTGTGTCTTTATCATTTGGTCCGAGTTAAAGATTCTAATTTGGACGGTCCTTCTTTACAATCCATTCCCGTAGTTAATGAATTTCCTAAGCTCTTTTATGATGATCTTCCAAGTGTTTCTCCCGATAGGAAAATTAATTTTGGGATTGATTTTCTTTCGAACACTCGTCCTATATCTATCCCTCCCTATAGAATGGATCTAACTGAGTTGAAAAAGCTTAAGGAGCTGTTGAAAGATTTTCTTAATAAGGGTTTTATCTTTCCTAGTGTTTCTCCATGGGGTGCTCCTATTCTTTTCATGCGTAAGAAGGATGATTCTCTTCGGATAGGTATAGATTACCGCCAGTTGAATAAGGTGACAATGAAGAATAAGTATTATCTTCCTAGGATTGATGACCTATTTAACCAACTTTAGGGTGCTGAATTTTTTTCTAAGATTGATCTTCATTTGGGCTATAATCAGTTAAAGATTAGAGAGGTGGATATCCTAAGATTGCCTTCCTTACCCATTATAGTCACTTCGAGTTTTTTAGTGATGTCCTTTGGGTTGACTAATCCCTCGACAGTATTTATGGATCTAATGAATTGGGTATTCCGTCAGTTCTTGGATTTGTTCATGATTGTGTTTATAGATGATATTCTGGTGTATTTCAAAAAAAAGGCAAATCATGTCGATCACCTCTGTATAGTGTTGAAGACCCTTAAAGATCAGCAATTGTAAGCTAAATTTTTGAAATGTGAATTTTGGTTGAATATTGTTACTTTTCTAGGTCATGTTGTTTCTAGTAAAGGGATCATGGTAGATCTACAGAAGGTTGAGGTGCTAAAAAAGTGGCCTAGACCCACGACTCGGACCGATATTCAAGCTTCTTGAGTTTAGTAGGTCATTATAGGAGGTTTGTGGAGATTTTCTCGTTGATTGCTGCTCCATTGACTAAGTTGACCCAGGAGAAGGTGAAGTTTCTGTGGTCGGATGCTTGTGAGGGAAGTTTTGAGAAGTTGAAAGATAAGTTGACTTCTGCTCCAATTCTAACCCGTTTGAGGGTACTGATGGCTTTGTTGTCTATTGTGATGCGTCCTGTGTGGGACTTGGTTATGTGTTGATGCAGCATGGTAAAGTTGTGGCATATGCTTCTAGGCAATTGAAAGCTCATGAGAAGAGTTATTCGACTCATGATTTTAAATTGTTGGTTATGGTGTTCGCATTAAAGATTTGGCAACATTATTTGTATAGAGTTCATGTTAACATCTATTCTGATCATAAGAACCTACAATATTTGTTCGCCCAGAAGGAGTTGAATATCAGGCAGAGGAGATGGGTTTAGTTGTTTAAGGACTACGACATGAGTCTCTACTATCATCCAGGTAAAGCTAACGTGGTTGTTGTTGCTCTTAGCAGGTTGTCTATGGAAGTTATCTCATGTGCATAAGGAGAAGCGTGGATTGGTAAAGGATATTCACCGGTTAGCTAGTCTTAGAGTTCTTCTCTTGGATTCTGAAGATGGTGATGTGTTTGTTTAAGAAGTGGTGAAGTCATTTCTTGGTAAGGAAGTGAAAGAGAAATAGGTCTTGGATCCTATTTTCATGTAGATCAAAGATGACGTGGTCCAACAAAAATTTATGGCGTTTGAGATTGGTGGTGATGGTATATTGAGATACCAAGGTAGATTGTATGTTACTGATGTTGATGGGTTGCGAGAGAGGATTTTAGCCGAAGGTCATAAGTCGATGTATACGGTTTATTCTGATTTAACGAAGATGTAACATAACTTAAACAAGATTTATTGGTGGAATAACATAAAGAGAGATATGGCTAATTTTGTGGCTAAGTGCATGGTGTGTCAATAAGTGAAAATGGAGCACTTGAGGCCTGACAGGTTGTCTCAAGAAATCTAATTATCGTGTGGAAATAGGAAATGATTAATATGGATTTTTTTTATCAATCTTCCACGGTCTCGGAATTAGTTCAATTCAATTTGAGTTATCGTAGATAGGATGACCAAGTCCGCTCACTTTTTGCCAGTGAGGACTAATTATTCAGGGGATGACTATGCTAAGCTTTTTATTTAGGAGATCGTAAAGTTGTATGGTGCTCCATTTTGTATCCTTTTTTATCGTGCTACTCAATTTTCATCGCACTTCTGGCATTTTTTAGAGAGGTTTAGGGACTAAGGTAAACCTTAGAACCACTTTCCATCCGCAGATGGATGGACAAGCGGAAAGGACGATTCAGACTTTGGAAGATATGCTTTTGTATTGTGTGATTGACATTGGTGGTAGTTAGGTTGATCATTAGCCTCTCATTGAGTTCGCATATAATAATAGCTACCACTCTAGTATTGGAATGACTTCGTTCGAGGCTTTGTATGGTAGGAGGTGTAGATATCCTATTGGGTGGTTCGAAGTTGGTGATATGATATTGTTTGGCCCAGATTTGGTTTACTAGGTTATGGAGAAGGTTTAGGTGATTTGGGATAGGTTTAAGACTGCCCAAAGTCGCCAAAAGTCCTATATGGACGTGAGGCAAGGAGAGTTGGAATTTAAAGTTGGTGAGTGTTCTTGAAGGTGTCTTTCATGAAGGAAGTGATGCGATTTAGAAAAAAAGAGGAAACTCAGTCCCCGTTATGTGGGTCCATAGTTGGTTTTGAAAAGAGTGGGCAATGTTGCTTATGTATTGAATTTGTATTCTAGTTTGGGTTCCATTCACCCGACGTTCCATGTTTCGATGTTGAAGAAGTGTGCAGGTGATCCGTCCTTGATTGTCTCCTGGGAGAGTATGGGTATTTTGGATTCCTTGTCGTATAAGAAAGTCCCGATTTAGATCTTAGATCTACAAGTCCGTCGCTTGAGGACTAAGGATGTGGCTTCGGTGAAGGTTCTTTAGAGGAACCAAAAGCTTGAGAAAGCTATATGGGAAGCCGAAAAGGACGTGAAGTCCAAGTATCTGTTCTTGTTCCCCGTTCCAGAAAATCATGCTCAAGATATGTAATTTCCTTTCTATATTTATTTTCTTACTTTGTTAAAGAAAATTATGATTGAATTCTATCTTATCGTCATGCTAAATGAATGTCTCGACCCATCATTCCAAAACAAATGATCTTGGGGGGGGGGGGGGGAGAATGTCACACCCCAGGTGTTGGCCTCTGAATAATCTTGAGTTTTAAGTTCACTACCCAGATTACAACTCTCCTTACGAGTCGTAGGGTCTCTATACGGGTCATAGGACCCCAATCATAGCCTGTCCAGTATATTTGCCAAGTGTTCTGCTCTGATTATGACTTATACCTCACGAGTTATTAGGACTCATTACGGGTAGTATAGTCTAAATTGTAGGCCAACCAGTGTACTATCCCAAGTTTCTAACGTCACTATGACTAGACTCAACGAGTCGTATAGACTCATCACGAGTCGTAATGTGCCTTCCGTAGGGTGTCCAGTGTGATGCCCAAAGTGACCTATCTTGACTACAACTGGACCCTATGAGTTGTAGGGTCACGATATGAGTCGTATGGTGCTTTTCGTAACCCAACCAGCGAAAGTTCCTGATGAATCTACCTAGACTATGAGTAAGCGTAACGAGTTGTAATGTCTTGTACGAGTCGTATGGTATGAATCATAACCAAAATAGTATGGGGGCCCATATACACTGTCCATACTATAAATGGATTAAACAATTCGTAGGTTGACCCTACGAGTCGTAAGATCACCCAATATCCAATCAATAAAGTCGTAAGAAACATATCGCATCTTCCTCCGTCCCATACCAGAGATATGCGTATACAAACATATATGTATTCATAAAATGTAATCGTATCCTTTACACTGATAAACACTCCTCGGATATTCAATCATTATCATAACGCAACCCTTGGCCCATTAATTTATCCGGAATAGTCACAACAACATAATTACGGCCTTAGGCCCATATACATATCCGAAATTCATATCAATAATCATATTTATAAGCCATAGCATAACTCTAATTATCTCATATATATGAGGTATCTCACATATTGGAGGCATAATATCAATAGACATGTAATCGTCTATAGGATATCTTATATCGATAGATCATACATCATAACTACGAGGAATATCACCTCTCTAGGCCAATTTGCATATCATAGAGGAAATAGCATCTCCATAGGCCAATCATCTAGTCTAAGAGGAAATAGTATCTCTATAGGCCACATAACGTATCTAGGAGGAATATCATCTCTAAATGCCCAATATCGCTTCCACAAGAAGTATCATAACTATAACTCAAAAGCCATAACTTAGGAATATCAATACAAGTTATCAAGTTACGAAGTAACGTTATTCTAAGGTTTACTAGCCCCATCTATGTTTAACATCCGTAACTAAGTCCACAAGACTTAATACAAGTTTAGGCCTAAGTGGGCCAAACGATCACACTTCTAATCCTCAATTTTCATAAATAGGCACACTATGCCCCAAACTAGGCTAAGGTATCTAATTTATCTTCTAGATTTCAAGTAAGACATATCAAGCCTAAGATAGCAACTTCGACTAGAAATAAGGGTACTCAAGTCAACTCTACCTAACGTACAGTTTCAAGACTACCACACTAGCCCAATAAGGCTAAATGTACAAATCATGCTTTAAATGCTAAAACCACATCCCAAACATAGATTTACATCATAACCACGCTACAACTAATCTAAACTAGAGAGGAAAAGCAATAGGATTCAAAAGGAGTATAAATATGCCATTTTACGGGTCCCAAACCCACATTTAAACTCCAACCATCAACAATCGAGGCCAAGTCATCCTACTCATAATCAAGCCTAACATCCATATCCATACACAACATATATCACACATCATCTTTGAAGAAAAGTAGACAGAAGCCTACCAGAACCCACACTTAGAAAACTTTGCATCAAATTTTTTCTCTTCTAACAGACCCAAAACAGTCCTTAAGTGATTCTCATGTTCCTTTTTACTCTTAGAATAAACCAAAATATCATTAATAAAGACAATCACGAAAGAATTCAAGTAGGATTTTGAATATCTCATTCATCAAACTCATAAAAGCAGTTGGGGCATTAGTCAGTCCAAAAGATAAACCAAGAAACTCATAATGCCCATACCGGATTTGAAAAGCAATCTTAGGAATATCGTCAAGACGAATCTTAAGCTGATGATACCCGAAGCTTAAATTAATCTTAAAAAATATGGATGCACCCTACAACTGGTTAAATAAATCATCGATATGGGGAAAAGGATACTTATTACGGAATGTAACTTGTTCAACTGTCTATAGTGTATACACATACGAAGACTACCATCCTTCTTATTCACAAACAAGACATGAGCACCCCATGGAAAGGCAGTCGGATGGATAAAACCTTAACTCAACAAATCCTGCAACTAAGCCTTCATCTCCCTCAACTCAAACCCAAAATTATATCAAAATCTACCATGTCTAGAATCACAAAATATGCCCAAGTTTGATACCCCATAAACATAACATAACAAGAATGATAAATCCTATCAACAACAACAAAATCACTAATAGGAATAGACACATGAATTGTAAAGTAAAGTAAATTACACACCATGTCCAAACCCACGACAAAATTGACAGACACATATAAGAAAGAAGAACCAAGATCAAATAATATAGTGTCCATCCGATCACAGACAAAAATAGTACCAGTAATGACAACGGCTGATACCTCTGCCTCGGGCCTGCCTGGAAAAGCATAGATATAGGCCCTACTACTAATTTGAGCATCATTTTATCAAGATGATAACCACCTTGATGGGGTGGATTACCACCCTTACCTACCTGATGACCACCATGACCACTCTATGAATGACCTCTACCATTACCACTACCTTCCCTACCTGCTAAAACTAGAGCTCGAGGAGCTTGCTATTGGCCAAACTAACCATAATGTCTTAAACTAGGACAAAACCTCCTAATGTGAATCACTCCACCGCACTTATAACATACTCAGACCACTAGAATAAGAGCCACTGAAACTACCTTCTATGCGGGCATTCTTTATAACTGCCTTAGCATAACCCTCTAGCTTTACGTCCTCCACGTACTTAACAAATTCACCATCTGTTGAGAAGACTTACCTTAAGATTTCATCTGAAGAGCAAAAATCTGGAGACCTGTATTCAAACCCATCACAAAGAAATGAATCCTCTCCTTCACAGTTTTCAACAACTAAGGTGCATATCGAGACAATGAATGCAATATGGCCTCATAGTCCCAACTGACATGTTCCCCTACCTAAGATTAGTAAACTCGTCCCTTTTCTATCTCACAAAGTACGAAGAATATACTTTTCTAGAAAAACTGAGTAAAACTGAGTCCAAGTCAAGGGAGGCAAACCAACATCCCTACACTCTACATAAGCTCTCCACCACATCTTGGAATCCCCTTGAAACAAAACTAACCAATACATTACTATGCATTACTTTTATACGTACAGGAAACTATTAAACAAAACTATTCAAACATCAGTGCCCAATGGTTAGCAATCCCATCATTTTTTTTTCTCGTGACTGCCTAATCACTATAAGTTGTTCATTAATCCAATAATCAACCAAGGTTGTAATGTTTCTACACCGAACAATTTTAACCAACCTAAACACCTCACTGCCATAATTTCCATTATTTAATCATCTCCTTAAATCATTATACTAGGACCAAGTAACAATCTTAATATCATTCCATCTACATGTCACAATATACACCACGACCTAGTTACCAATTACTCCTAATCCCACTAGTTTACACATAAGATTCACTTCGTAAATTCGAATTCCCCTCATATCAGTGTTGTGTGGGTGTAGCAGTAACAAAAAATTCACAAAAATATAAACCAACCTGAAACGTAGAAAATCTCCTCTGAAGCGGTGAAATGAAAAAAGGGTTGTAATTGGTACTATAAATGGTAAACCCTAACCACTTAATTTAACTCTTATATTGATCACATAAGTTAATAAATTAAAACTTTGACCTATTAAATCTCTAACTAAATCCATTATTTAAAATACCCAAGACTTTGAATAGATCATCAAAATTTATTGGGACCTCGAGAAAATAATCCAACTAATGACTTAAATCACTTTCGTACATCTCAAAAATTAATACTACTCATCTAGTGGGTCATAAATTCACGTACACAAACTATAGGTAGACCAAAAATACAAAAGACCAGTAAAATTCATGAAATTACTAGGAGGTTCATTACAGCGGGACCAATACTGGAAACCGCGCTAGTTGATGCGGCGGTCTAAATGATCGGGTGGTTCGATTCCCCCATAAGGCATATGTACATATGATTATCCTCTAGTTCGTGCGGCTACTGAATCCCTTCCAGTTGAAAGAAAGCTAGGCCCATATAGCTCGTGGGTGCCTTTATTATGACGGTTATACTACACAATTCAGGCTAAGGTTTTAATGTTCATGCTAAGCCTTGTTCCCTACCCCGACATGTGATATATATATATACACTTAAATATGATTACGTGCATTAGATTTTGACTGGTTTTGAATTATTGATCATAGCATTATTTTTATTTTCCCTATCCCAACATACTAGCACTCAACCCGCTAACTGTCTTCAGACGTTGTATCCCCACGTGATGTAGGCACCGAAAATACGTCTACTTTTTTGCGTAGTGATCAAGAGTTCGTGGACCGTTCTTTAGTTAGACTAAAGTGGTGAGCTTCCATACTTCGAAAGACCTCATTTCATATTTTGATTTTCTTTATGTTATTGACTCTTTTCTTTGAATTTCTTTTAGCTATTGTCGAGGGCATGTCCCTATTTTTATTGATATTCGATTAGTTAGAGGCTTTGAGGATATTACTGTAGACTTGGGTATTTGGTTATTGTTTTTGACATATCATAAAGGTTTTTGAGTTTATCTTTTCTATCTTTTTATATGTTCGGAATTCAGTCTCTGATAGTGTGTATGCTCTGTTTGACTTGGCAAAGGGGATGGCCTTCGGTCCACGACGGACTTGGGATACCCGTCACAGTCAGTCCCTGGTTTGGGTCGTGACACCTCACATATTACCACTAAGTAATTCTCACCTATACTTCAGAAAATACATAACCATAACTAGTCAAAGGCCACCGTTTCTACCAAGTTCATGCTTGTTTCAACACATAGACTAGGCAAAAAAATATATTTTTTATAAAGCAGGTTTGAAAAGCAAGCATCAAAGTTTAGCGCCTCAATTACCTTACTAATAACAAGTTTTCCAACCTCACTATGCGTAGAACACCAACCAAATAGCCTCCAATGACTTCAATCTATGAAAAAATATTAAATAACAATATCAATTATATTACTTAGAATCAAATCCCAATATTCTTATTTTTTAAGTTAAAGTTAAACCTTAATATCTCACATCATTATCCATGCATTAAGGATAATCCAATAAGGGAAAACTGCCAAAACAGAAATGTCAAAATAATGACCAATGATTTCTAACCTATAATATCAATAATTTCACTATTTATATTTCTACACTAAGAAGTGATACCAACGTCAATAATTTCCTCATAACCAACCAATCATTGCCTTAACATGATTATTTCCTATTTGATGTTTCTTTAAAGTAATAGCAATAGAAATTTAAAAACAAACAACTAGGAGAAATGGCTGGGATCGTTACCTGCTTTATTTCTTCTTCTTCTTCTTCTTTATTTTTTTCACTAACTAATCAACATTAATCAACAATTACTCCTTTAGTTTAGCAACATGCAACCTACCCATGGCATCTTCAACTATAGATTTCGTTCAGTATTACATAACAATTTCTTTTTCGACCAAAACGTTGCCATCACGTATAATTTAAGCGAATGATAGAAGAAATTTCATACCCGACAGTTAATCTTTATCAAGTTACCTTTCTATGCTGTTTTGCTGCCTCATCCAAAATAATGAGATAAAAACAAAGTCGTGAAACTGAAGGAAAAGACTAGGCTTTTGGCTTGCTCCCTTTAATTTCCATAATTAATAATAATAATAATTGATTATAATTACCAATTACCCTTCATTAAATTTCCGTAATTAATAATAATAATAATAATAATAATAATTGATTATAATTACCAATTAATCCTTCATTAAAAAAATAAGTTGGAATATTACAGGTTTGAAGAGAGTAAGTCAGATGAGTAAAGTAAAGAATAGAAGTCTATGATATGAAATTTAATGTGCTCCTCTTCAGTTAACCAGTTTCCCATATTATCTCTAAAACTAGTTATATGATTCCTGCGCCTCCTTTGGGGGATGGACGTATGAAATTTTTTTTATATTTGCATCTCCATCATTCAACCATAAAATTTGTGATTTTAATTGCCAAAAGTCTTCCTCTATAATTAGTAGACGCTGGTAATTAGTTTGCAGGGTTTCTTCCAGATTTTGGAGAAAGATATTTATGGGATAGTGAGGAGATTTTTGAAGTCCATTAATTTGGGCTAATATCCTTTATTATTTTGTAAATATGTTATCATAAATGTGTCTATTCCAAAATTTTACACTGCATTTAAAAAATTCTATTGCAAGGAGGAACAAGTTGTTTGAAGCCTCTCATGCAGAAGAGTTAATGTGAGGGAATTCTAGATGGGAACCCATATATTTTCTAAGCGAAAAGGCTTTTTGGCTAGGTGATGTAAGGTACCTAGTTTAAGCAAGAGGGGCATATGGCCCGATTGAATTCTTGAAAGATGGAGGATTGAGGATTCGAAAAATAGGTTTAGCCACTCATAATAGCAAACCATTCTATCTAACCGTTCTAATATAAATAAGGCCCCCCTAAGCTTGTTTGACCAAGTGTATTTACTTCCCGCGTAATAAAGGTCGAGCATTTTACAATAATTTAGGCAATCTAAAAACCTATTTTCCCTTCTATTGATTGAGTTATTTCCACCAAATTTTTCTGAGTTGAACAAAACCTCGTTAAAGCCGCCCCCATAACTAGGGGCCCTTGTGAGAGTTTGCAACTTTTTCAAGGTAGCTTCAGTAGCATTGATGACCAGTATAATTATTATTTATGTAAATTACTGAGAATAACCATTCAACAGAAGAAGGGATTAACTGAATTTTACAGTAAATTTTTTGGAGCATGAGTCCCACAACAGTGACACCGAAGATATCATCTTCCACTATAGCTACTACTACTTCTTATTGGTTTCCCTGTAGTGATGGAGTCTGAAACAGAGTAGTATGGAAAGATAAGGGCGCATTAAGGGGTACGTTCATGGGGCTCACCGCTATTGATAACATGGTGGTACGTTGTTGGATCCAAGGCATCACCCCTTGTTGTGGCTGAGGGTAAAAAGAGAACTCCACTTAAGCATTCAAAGAAGGTGGGATCGGGGGTTGGATAACTGACCCGTGGTGATGCATGAGCGCATCCAAACCAAGCCTTATTCCCTTCATGATTATTTGTGCTAGGACTACAGGGTGTTGCATCACCACAAGGACTTGATCCTTATTGATGTGCAAGTTGAAGTTAGAGCATGCCCTACCAGGCACATCACCAGCCAAAAACTGAGTTCCTGAGGTGGTTATGGATTTGTTGACATATAAATTGCATGATTTTGGGGAGTGCTCTCAATTGGAGTAGTATTTTTTATTTGAACAAGACGTATCAATTGGTGAAAGGGGCCTTGTAGACTGTGGTGTATGTGAAGTCATGTGTAAGGGTAGTTTGTCTGATGAAGTGCCATTTTATATAAGGGCGTGGTATTAATATTTTGGTCATTTATGATGGTAGTGGCGTTTATATCTGTAGAAGGGAGAGCACTTGGCAAAGTATTAGGTGTATTTATGGGATGGAATGTAGTTGTGGTCTAGCTTACCTTATAAGGGTAATCATTAGAGTGACTTGATGTATTTAATGTGGAAATAGAGGTGGAAAAGCAGATGTTTGGGATTTGGGTATTGGAACAGTAGTATTAGGAGAACAAGAAAGCTTATGCATGGAGGCCACATGTGGCAGAGGAGCAAAGATTTTGAGGGTTGGGAATTGTGTGGGGATAGGTACAAACGATTCTATTTGTCCCCCATTCTCATCCATTAGTGCCTTAAACGAAAATTTAGTGTTTTACTATTTTTTTGCTGGTGTGTGTATTGTATTAATTAATTTAGAAGCATTTGAAGCCCCCCCCCCCTCTTTTTCTTGGTATGCCATTGGTGAATTCAAAAAAGGGGGAATGGAAATTCGTTAGGGATAGCTTACCTAATGCCCCTGTAGCTGCCGCCGGTAGGTCGCGCAACCTTTGGTTCATGACAGACTTATCTTTGTTACGTGCAACTCTCTTAACATTTGTATCCGATGATTCCCTCCAATTAGGTGAAAACGTCGTGCTGGTGAATTGTACTCAACTAACTTCTAATCCCTATTTCGGACAGTGTTGATCTTTGTCGTGGAGTAATCCTTCTGAATTGCTAAGGAGTGAGGACACAATCTAGGATGGTGTCCAAGTCCCCCACATGTAGTGCATAATAGGTTAAAACCCTCATAATGAATTATTTGCTTGTGTGTTTACATGATGGACTAGAGGTTGCTCCATCGAGACTTGAGCACATAATACATATATATCTTTATCTGGATACTGTAGAAGTGCATGTGTCAATTTTCACTAGGATTCCCATCTTTTGTCCAAACTTATGTAGGATATCCAGATGATTTTCGGGAGTCGAAGTCAAATTGCTGTGTAAGAGACATTGGTTTGTGAGGCAACAAACTTAGGTTCCCATCGTTGTACTGATAGGTAACTATTTAACACGAACCATGGTCCATCCTGCAACATATGGAACATGTTCTGTTCATTAGTGAATTTGATTAGAAAAAAGTCTGCCCCTAAATCAACAAGGTTAAGTTCTTCTGTGGGCTTTTAAATGTTGGTCAACTTTTGTTTTAAGGGCTGGTGGTCCACTCTTCGACCAATAAGTTTAATGATTAAAGAGTGTTGCCATGACTTATAAATGCAATTTTTATCTGCAGATGTCAGGGACATGGAGTTTGGATCATCATGTACTGATATAGACTCGTCTACCGGCTAGAACTATTTATATTTGGTAATTGGGGAGATATAATTAAATAAATATAATGAAAAAGAAAAATAATATATGAAAATGCGTCTTTGTTTTGTCATAACACAAAAAACATATTTATATTTTTCATTTTAAAAGATTTATAAGAGATTTAATTGCTAATAAATCATGAAATATTATTAAACTAAAAAAAATATTGGACTCGTACATAGTACGGAATACATAATCTAGTCCTAAATATAAAAATTAGAAACACCATATAATATGAAGTAATGGTCATGAAGAGTCAAATCCATCAGTTTGACTGCGGTTTTATTAAGCTAGCTAAGTATTCCTTCCGTCCCATTTTATGTCCCAAATTGGCTAAGTTGATATTCCATTTTATTTGTCCCATTTTACTTATCAAGATAAGATAAACTTTTCTTTTCATGTTTTACCCTTTGCATTAATTACCTTTTCTTTAAATTAAAATGTAAACATCATTTAATAGGGGTATTTTGATAAACTAGTCATATTATTAATTATTTTTCTTGATTATTGTGTCATCCTAATTTGAAACAAGTAAAATAGGACGGAGGAGTATCTTTCACAAAATGCAGCTAAAAGCAAAAGGATTAACTTTCTCAGTAAAGTAGCTCAAGTCAAACAATTCTAAGGCAAATTCATTAGGGAATTGGAATTGAGAAATTTATTTCTCCCTTTCATTTTACTTGATTGATATTCACTCAAAAGTCCTCATAAAAAAATATTTATTAAAAAATTATTTTACTAAATTAAAGTTATTAATTATGTTCTGAAAATCTCTAAATTTGACTAATAATATTGTATATAATCATTCAATTAATTATGGTACGGTAGTATTGGGAAAAAATAATACACTTATCTTAATTTATAACTTAAAACAATTATTTTCAATTAAAGAATCAATTAAAATAAAATGAATAGAGTATTTATTTTTGGAGTTAAAGTGGTACTCTCTTCATTCACAAATAAGTGTTTCTTTTGGCTTAGGTGCACCTTTTAATAAAACTCGTTCCTAGAAAAATTAAAAATAATTTTATTAACTTAACCTTAATTAAAATTTTATCTATTTTCAAGTTGATATTGATTATGATATTTAAACTAAATAGCATATTAGGAAGATTATGATCAAAGTACTCTTGATTTCTTAAACATATACTTACTCTTTTGTTCGCTTTGTAATATTTTGACTTGATACATTCATTAAAAAAATAATTATTGACTTGATTATTTTATCATAGTACCTCTATTAAATGATATTTATTATTGTGTCTTGAAATTGGTTTGAAAAGAAAATAATTAATGTTAAGAAAACAATAAAAATGACAAGTAAAATTAATGTCTTGGAGAATAAATCTATTTTTTTAATTTGTCAAAATAACTAGTAAAATGAAAATTAAATTAAAAAAATAATAAAAAATAAATTCCAACAGTAGCACTTATGTGTCATTTTACTTCTTCCAAGAGAATTAAAAAAGTAAAGTTTGAATTTTGAAACCAATTCTTTGTCTGTGTTTTGGTAAAGTGGGTCTGTCACTATACTAGGGTTGGGAGTTTTATCTTGTGATTTGACTAGTCTTTTTTGTTTTTTTTGGTCAAAAAAAAAAAGATTAGTCTTTTTTGTTTTGTTTGAGAGATTGTCATAAATATTTCTACATTTGGATTTTGCCATTTTGGGAGTACTTATTGGTTGAGGTTTTATAAACTGGACCAACCTTTATATAAATATTACTCCCTTCGTCTTATTTTACCCGTATTAAATTTTTTAATTTGATATTCCATTTTACTTATCCTATTTTATTTATCAAGACAAGACAATTTTTTTCTCATAATACCCTAATGTAATTGATTACTCCTTATTATTAGCATTCTTGAAAAATGTTACAAAGAGAAGTACTATTAAAAATATAAATAGTACTTTGGTATTAGTCATCCATCAATATTGAAACTAACAATAAGACACAATTAAGAAGGGTAAAATGATAAAGTTACATTACCAATCATTATTTTCTTAATAGCTGTGTCATCCCAATTTGGGACGAGTAAAATGGGACGGAGGGAGTACTAGTTTAGATTTAGGTGTGCGCGTCTTGTGCATTTACCTCACTTTAATGAGTTCAAACATTACATTATATAGAATATTTGTTTAAATAATAAAGATG
This sequence comes from Capsicum annuum, assembly GCF_002878395.1. Lineage (NCBI taxonomy): Eukaryota > Viridiplantae > Streptophyta > Magnoliopsida > Solanales > Solanaceae > Capsicum > Capsicum annuum. Next base: position 153,797,933 of record NC_061111.1, on the reverse strand, counting down.
GATATAATAATTAAATTTAATATCTTTTGAGTATGTAAGGATGAAGAATTTATTTATTAAACCTAATCTTTATAAAAAATATTGTTAAAAGTCGATCGACATTCATCTACCATCTGTAAATTATAACAAAACAATACAATGATAGAGACATCAAAATAATACAATTAAATCTAATCTTTACACTCAAAAAATTTCTCAAAATCGTCCGATACTCATCTACCATCTATAAACAATAATAAAATAATATGATAATAGAAATATCAAAATAATACAACTAAACCTAACCTTTACTTAAAAAAAATTCTCAAAGCTGACCAACATTTATCTATCAACTGTAAACTGTAATAAATAATACGATGAAAGTGATATCAAAACAATACAATTAAACTTAAATTTTACACACAAAAAATTCTCAAAGCCGATCGAGATTCATCTATGAACTGTAAACTACCACAAAATAACAAACTAATAGAGATATTACGATAATACAATTAAACCTAACCTTTACCTAAAAAAGTTTTTAAAGCCGACCCATACTCATCTAGCATCTGTAAATTAAAATAAAATAATAAAGATATAAAACAATACAATTAAATCTAACCTTTACACAAGAAATTCTTCAAAGCCAACCGACATTCATCTACAACTTGTAAACTATAAAAAAATATAATAGTGATCACAAATCTTCGATTTAAATCCAACTAATTCTTGTCTGAGTAAAAATTTTGACCCTAAAGAATCATTTTGAATGAAAACAAAGAAATATATATATATATATATATATATATATATATATATATATACACATACATGTTGAATTCTATTATATTGACAAAAACAGTGAAGAAGTTGAGGGTTAGAAAATCAAACATCCACCAATCTAGACATGCAACCGAATCAGGTTAGATGAGCATCAATCATATTCTCCCAATAGGCAAACCGGTTTGTTCTCTAGTTTAACGTATATCTCAATATTTCTAGAAGTATATTACCATATATTTTAGGAAGTCTAGTAGAAAGAAAAATATTAATTAATTCTCCTAACATATATTTTAGGAGTCTCATATATTTTTGGAAGTCTAGTTAATATAATAAAATATAATTAAATAATAAATTTTAAAAAATAGTGAAAAGACAGTTGTGTCTAAAGAAAAGTCTTTTAATGAAGGTTAAAAAGTTCAAATCACTTTTCTAAGAATGTTTACACTTTTAATAAAGTGTAAATGTAGATAGATTTTAGATTTTAGATTAGATTTAGGTTTAGATATAAATATTTATATATTTATCTTAATTTACTTTATTTCTTTAAAAGTTAGTTTAGAATGACTATAGGTAAATATAAAATTGTTTCTGGATCAACGAAAGGGTTTAATTATCACGTATTACATATAATCTCTCACATAAAAATATCTCAATAGGTTATAGTCTATAGATAATAAGTTCACAAGGTTGTTCAATTCTTACTGGGAAAAAAAAAGCATGTTTTGGTTTGCTGCGATGTGTAAAAAAGGACGGTTTACTACGTCAAGCAAAGCCCGTATCAAAAATTTTCTAAGGGTCTAATGTCCAAAACCGAATTATTTTTAATATAAACTCATATATTTAAATTCTAAATCATAGTATTATTTCATAGATTCTCATGGAAAATTTACCCCCAAAGCGAAGGTTTTCGCAAATTGAATCATCTTAATGTAATTTTTTTTTCACACCAAATTTGCATGAGTTTTAATCTTTAGGCCATGATGGTTCAAACGACGATTCAATTGTTGAATTAATGGAATTTAGAAACCTGCAATGAGGAATTGTGTGTGGGGGGGTGGGGGGGGGGGGGGGGGGGGGGGGGTATTTGCTGGTTGCAATTGACATAATTATTGAGTTAAATTGTAATGATGCTAAATAAATGTCAAAGCTTCAAATCAGATTCTATTTACTCATCTTTTTTCTTAATTGGTGTACAACAACAATCAATTATTTTCATAGGTAGTCTTAAACAGAAAAGTAATCCTAGTCTAATTTAGAGTTTGACAACCAACAGGTTGTGACCCCATGGTCAGTAAATTAGGTGAAAATTATGAGGTCTTAAGCTCAAATTTCAATGGAGAGTTACCTAATATATATATATATTGTTGATAAAAGTTGGCAAGTATCCCGTCGTGCAAGTTGCTAATAGAAGGTGGAAGCCGACAAGTATCTCGTGAAAGCGCACACAATCGATTGTTTATTCTTCAGTTCTAGGTTTGCAAAATATAGTTGATGCAATTCATTTGGCATCATGGTTGGCATCAAAAGCCTATTTTTAGACGTGAAAATTTGTTCAATTAGTTTGCACATTCAAAGAAAAGATTCATTTAACACGTTATTTTCTCACTGAATTTCCTTTCCAGACAAAGATGCCATACAAAATTTGGACTTCCAACAAATCAATCAATTGATTAGAATCTCTAACAACAGACATTAGCTTACCATCACAATCAAATAGATGCCTCCACTAAAAAGAGTTTAAATAGAAACAAAAATCTTTCCTCTAAAATTAGCGATCCTCAAAGAAAAAAGAAATTACCAACTGAGTCAATTTCCTTTCATCCAGTAGCGCGTAGAAAGTATAATCCTCACAATCAACAGAAAAAATAACACCATAACAGAATTGAGTGTACAAATAACAGCATTGAATACCAGAGAACATTAACCAAATGAAGTATTCCAGTTCTCTGTTCCACAACACTCAAGCAAAATTGTTTAGAAACTGATAATAACTATATATAGGGTATCTTTTATTAGATTCACAACATAACTACCTAGCACAAGCTAGTGGCACGCCCAAAGACAAGACATTGGGGCTTAATCTGGCTTCTTTTCTGAGCCGAGAAATTCTCGACAGAACTACTGCCAAAATACTTGTCCCCCTCTTCTCCTCCTGTCACCAGTTCCCACCCTAAAAAAGTACAGGTAAGAAAAGACAAAAGATTGAACATCACGGGGGGTCGGTGGTTTCTGCCCGTGAATCTAAACCTTAATGGACAGAGTTACCCAATACATGTTTCGGAGGAAGTAACAGTTCCCTGTGGAATAAATGAGGTACACCCAAGCAAGCCCGAACACCGCAATTACCAAAATGAAATACGGAGTTCAAGACGGAGAAGGAAAAACAACAGACAAACAAATTCTCCCTGTCTCTCTCGTACCCCCAATACAGACTTTTTCCTAAGTATATCCAATAAAAAGAAGATACACTGCAAACCTAGATAACAAGAGTACATCCTTCAGTAAGCGTACATGGTTTCTGCCGATTTGGACACCCAGACTTGAAGAATCAATGCTCCCAAGCCTAGAACGATTCCTATAGTAAATCAGCAGTCAATGGATCAGTGGATTTGCTGCTCAGCTCCACTGATTCATCAATTTTTTTACAGATGTAAATAAAATGAGAATCTGGATCTGCCATCACATAATCTGCCGGAAGTAGGCCCTTCTCGGTTAAGGGAATAGGTTCCAAGCACGACTTCACATTAGGAGGATCACCATGCTTTTGAAATCCTGGTCTAGCTGCAAAATGGGAGTAAGATGGTATAAATAAGTAACAAGATCGGACTGGGACATTACCTAAGAAACTCTTTTTCATGTAGAAATTTCATTAGTGGCATTCAAGAAGATGCAAAATTACAGAAAAAATTAGCTACATGGCTGAGATTACAAAAGAAGATGTCGGTTCGGGCTACTTAATTCTAGGCTATGACAAGTAGACCGACAAAATTCAAAACTGGTCAATGCTAGAAACGGGGGTTAGCTTGAGCCAGCCATAAAGGGTTTAAGTCGAGATAGAGATTCCATCAAAATATTTTGTTGGGTAAAGCCAACCTCTTGCCTATCGCAAGGCCCACAAGGGGACGAGGGTGTCCTGGGTCAAAGTCCTGATCGAACATGATGCTTACTTGGTGGGCATGGTTAAGAAATAAAGTTGCGCCCTTATTATCAGCCATAACTTTTGGCATGATGGTAAGCGCTTGATACTAACACATCTCTTATTCCTGTCAGTACAAATGCCAAAAAAATTACCTCAAGAACCATATCCAGGCGTTCTTGATCAATATTTAAGGAGCTTTTCACTTTCTGAAGTAAGAAGTCAAGAATTTTGATAATGAAGCATCAAACCATATCAACTCATTAGACATAAGAAATTCAGATAACACTTGGAGATCAGACAACTCAGTTTTAGTTTTTTAAAACTCCAAAAGAAGAATCTTTCACAAACAACTCGATTTTAAAACTGAAGACTTTGCACATAGACTGCCAAAATCATGCTTCTCTTTCCGCATAGAACCCTATCTTGCCGCATCTCACCAGCCAACTCTGATCTCCTAGGAACTACCCGAATTGTTATGGCCATAGGCCTAACACATCTTCACTATCAGTTCTCTTCAACTTTGATCTTCTCTCTCTTATTCTAGGTTCAAAAAGTAACGTTGTGTCTATCGTTGACCAAAACATCCTTACACTACTGTAAATGCTTCTTCCTGTGCCACAAAGCTCGTGTGAATGAGGCAGATGAGGCTTGTATTATTAAGAAGAGCAGCACGGTATTCTTTGACAAAAGATTTTTCTTTTTCTACATAACCATTATGGCCAAAGAATCTTGAAAAATATCAATAATCATTTCAATTCTGCATGGTCAAGTATTAGGAGTATATAGTAGGAAGAATCCCAAATATCCATTCTTGTTACAAGGTTAATTATATATTGAGATGCACGGGGTTGGATCCTTTTAGAAGCTCCAACTAATAGAATTTTGCTTTAGTTATCCCAATAGAATAATTCTCAGTGGATACAGGTGACACACTAGATGTTCAGAAGCCCAAACGAAAAGCCAATTTAATCGACTGTTGCAATGTGATTCCAGTAGAAATCTTGAAACTGTGTTTTTAAAGATCTTTTGGTCCTTTGGGTTTGCTTTCGTGTAAGTGCGCAGAGAAGTGGCTATCATGGCTATGGTAAGATACTTAGATCGAGTTCGGTCACAGTAGAATCCACAGGTTGCAGTTCATTGGTGAAAGAAACATTTTGAACCATTGTGGTCCATGATCATAGCAGAACCAATGCAACCATAGTGGAAGTCCTGAAACCGGACTTCTGGTCCTTTAGGTTTGAACCACTGTAGTCATAGGCTCATAGCAGACCCAATATGATCACATGAGAAGTCGGGAATCGTCTATTTTAGTCCTTTGAGTTTGTTTAACCTCTTGCATACAAATTTTATGGGTTTAAGACCCCGTTTGGTCATGAGAAATATTCACTTTTTTCCGGTAAATTTTCACTAAATTCAATAAATGATGTTTGGCTATAAAAACTCCTGAAAACAAGTATCGACCTATTTTCACTTTTTTCACTCACTTCTCCCCCAGAGTTTCAAAAACAAAAAAGGGCAGCATGGTGCACTAAAGCTACCGCTATGCGCAGTGTCCGGGGAAGGGCCCCACCTCAAGGGTGTATTGTACGCAGCCTTACCTTGCATTTCTGCCAGAGGCTGCTTCCAAGGCTTGAACCCGTGACCTCTGGTCACATGGCAGCAACTTTACCAGTTACTCCAAGGCTCCCCTTCAAAAACAACTCCAATTTATATTCATGGCTAACTCCAAACTCCAATTTTTTTTTGGTTTTCGCGGCCAAAAGCCTACTAACTTTTTATAGATATTTGGAGGCATAAATTCAATGAGAACTCATTGAGGAAACGAACGAGGAGAGGAAAGATTTCTAAGCAGTCAATGTAAAACCCAACACTAATATATGGCATATTTTGTGAATTCCAAGGGAACTCATCAGATTCATGTCTATTACTCCAAAAATGGGCATAAGTAACATACAACCTGATGTCAGGACTAAAAATGTGACCAAGATTGGATCAGCGTTAATCGAAAGAAAGATTGCCATATTCTGATAGTTCTCAATAGAGGATTAGATTTGAGAGCATTATATAGATATATATAACTTATAAGTGGAGAAATCAAGGTTAAGAAAAGTTGAGGACCTAAGGAAAGTGACTTAATAATTTTAATTTTTTGATAATCGTGATGTCCGGGTCAACTTTCGTTCACCTTTACTAAGGCAAGTGACTTTAACTATAGTTTAGTTTTCCATAACCAACATGATTTGAGATGAATGATGAGATTTCAAAGTAATAGGACAGCCTTGAGAAAGACTTCGTTGAATTCCATAGACAGGACAAGCATGTAGTGTGTATATGCACATAATAATAATATGCTTCGATGAAATGCTTGAAATTCTTTCATGAGTACCATGACGAATTAGAATTGTGTTGTAAGATATTATGGTTTATAAGTATATGTATTATTCCTTTGTTTGAACATGTTTCTAGCTGTTCATTGCAAGTTTAAAAGAATGTTTTGACTCATGATGCATGTTATCAAAAAATATATGTAAAAACAACAACAACAACAACAACAACAAACCCAGTGTATTCCCACCTAGTGGGGTCTGGGGGGGTAAGATGTACGCAGTCCATACCTCTACCTCTGATGAAGAAGAAAAAAAAAAAAAAAAAAAAATATATATATATATATGTAAAAACAAGTGATAATATGTATAATGAGCAAATATGATAGGATCGATATGTGAAACGCTTTGGGAGGAAGGCAAAGAAATATAGTGATGGTGTAGGTCATGCATAGAAAATAGCACCTTATCAACACAACTTTTCCAAGGGGTGCTGTGGCATATATGATACCAGTACCAGAGTTTCTATCCTTACTCGAAGGGGTGAGGTAGCACATAGATAGATTAGAAGTATCGTCGCTTGGTCATAAGAGAGACTAAAAAACCGGTTTGAATAAAGAGTAAAAGAGAAAGAAACGGAGAAATTTTAACAGTTCTTGAGATAGACATGAGCCTGACTTATCCTTTTGATTAAACTGTGTGTTCGGAAAGATAAAAACGTAGTACTGCATCCTTATACTTAAATTTGTTAGAATGCATATTCTGGAACTTGTAGCTTGTCCCAAAAAATTATGGTTACGGTTATCACTTGCTGAGTCAGTGGACTCGATCATTCCTTTTTTTTTTTAAAGAATGGGAAACATTGAGTCAGTGGACTCATTCCTAACTTTTCACATTTCAGATTCAGTTGTAGCTGACCGGCGAACCCATATATTAATTTGTTGGAACTGAGAAGTTAATTCCTTCCCTTCAATTGTATGGTACAACTTATGTCTTTCCAGATATTCTGGAGTGCTCAATGCACTCCATGACAAGATCAAGGACTGTAATTATGTTTAGAGAACTGTAATAGCTTCATGATGGTTTGTTCTATTTAGTTAAAAGACCGAATGTTGTGTGTGCGTGGTAACTTTTATGATGCAAATAGTTAAAACTGGCTGATGGTTACCCAGAGTTTTGCTAAAGATAAGTTAGTTCATTTATTGGAAACTAAGCCCATTATGTACCACTCACAGCTCCCAGTTTGGGTCGTGACATTTATCTACCCAACACAAGCCAGATCTGTGTCCTGGACATCCTTTTCGAACAAATACTCCCACTTCAATCAACTTTTACAGATCCAAATTCCATCTACAGGTGAGGATCTATAAGTAAAAATATTACTCTTTATTTCCTTTCATGAATTATAGATATGATGAATGAGGGTGACAGAAATGGTGATTCACCCATACCCCAGCCCCCACAGAAGGCAAAAAATATGCAATTATCAAACATAAGCATTTGAGAGTGACCAAATGTGCTTAATGCAGTTTTAACCCCCTTAAAATTTGTACAAGTTTTATGCAGTGCCCAGGAAAACTTGATATCTTTCCTTCCCTCTAACAATTCAAACAAACATATACCACCAAACTTATATATTCTTTAAACTTGCCATGACATCCTTTCACATCACAAATTATGACAAAACACTTGCACGAATTAATAAATCAATCCATCCAAACATTTTTCCTTTTAATCTCCACATAAAACAGTGCCACTCATTTTCAATGGAATAAGAGTATTTCATGATCAGTGACTGAGATGACATCTTTTGACGAGTGCAAATTCCAAAATTATCTCACACACAAAACATAAAATCTGCACTTACTAATGTCAGCTTAAGTCTAGTTAATCATGTAACGGAGCCATAAGCCAATCTTATTTCAGTTTAATGATGAAGCTAGAGAAAAATCACACAAATAAAAAATAAAACCATTCAGAATCCTACATGTCCTTGATAACCGCAAGCAATTTCTTTCTTTTTCCTTAATAAGTAAAATCTCCAAGGGACGGTATCGCATGTTTCGAAACTCGGTGGATGATATAAAGGGCATGTCCCTATACCTTTCCCCACTTAAATACCATACTTCGTATGCGTCAGAGTTCAAACCCGCGACGTCCAAGCAATTTTTTAAACATGGTGATTCATATTATATGAGATGTGTACTCCTGGAATCAAAAAATTCCAGAGTACATGAACTCAAGTTTGTGATACCCTGAATTGCAAATACAATGTATTACATGAACTCGTGTTGCATGTTTAGGAGTTAGGACATGTCAAGGATATCAGGTCATGAGTTCATGAGCTACAAAGAAAGTCCAGAGGGTTCCGTTTAGATTTTTTTCCTACATTCCCTCCACCCCTTCTGTATGCTATTATTGAGACGGTAGCAATACTCAGGAGACACACTATGTAGAAACAGGAAAACCAAAATTAATCTTAAAACCATGCCTTAGCATCTATATAGTAGTTTATCTCTCCATCTGGCAGACTTAAGCTTGGGCATAAGTCTAAGCAATTGTTTGCACTGACGCCAGGATCTAATGTCTTAAGTCTGAATGCAGTCCCATTGAATGTTAAAAAAACTCGGGCAAAACGATGCCTAGCAAAATTGGTCAATGTGCCTACATAGAGTTCATTGGTCATATATGGCCCCTATATATACGAAAAAGATAAGCTGCCCAACCAGGTGCAGTTCACATTTTAGGGGTAGGACATGATTTTTATTTTTCATTCAAGGGGTCTCTGGTTGCATCTTAAGGCAGATCCAGAACTTATGTTAGCTGTTATGGTTGCTACTGCACATCCTGATAACAAGTTTGTGATGTTTATAACACATCATTTAAGTATGGTGCACCACATTACTTATATAAAAAATTGTACAAGTTATTTCAGAAGTTCCTAATAAAGAAAAAAAAACAAGTTACTTCAAAAGTTTTACTTGTCAAATAAATGTAAAATTATTTTAAAAAGTTATTCAGGCTAAATAAAAGGGATTTTTTTAAGTAATTTAACTAAAGAGCATTCTTAAGCTTCACTTATATTCCTTTCTCAAATTTAGATTCCATTATTTTTCTCTCTTGCATATATTTTGAGAAACTTTTAATTTGTAGTATTGAACTTCCTAAGTCTCAATCCAAACAAAAAGAAAGAAACTAAACTACGTCGGTCCGCCTGTGAGTTCAGATTTAACTATTAAAACTAGTATGTTTGTATTAGGTTCACAAATAAGCCTTTCTATTGATTTTACCTCCCCAAGGTAGTGGTAAGGTCTGGTTACCCTCCCCAGACCTCATGGATGAAGATTTCACTGGTTATGTTGTTGTTGTTTTTATTGACTTTAACATGCCTAAAGATAGATTAAAAAAATCTCTAACAAAGGATACCACATGTAAACCAAATAGTTATATTTATCAAGGATTTTCTAAAAGAAAACAATGGCAATGTATATTTATCTAGGATACTGCAATGATCAAGTAGTAGTTTGATAACCTAGCATAATAGTCTGAGAAATTTTGGCATGACTTGCAAGAAAAACTTACGTATGATGTATAACTCAATTTTCCAGTTAAACACTGATCGACTCAGATGAGGCATCCTTGCTGTAGGATCACCATATGTTATCTACACAGAGCAAAAAACAACAATTATTTGGTGTTTCAAAATATAGCATAAAAGTTACAAGTAGGAATCTATTTGGTGCTCTAGTTACCAACATATAAACACCTCCATTCTTGAGAAGCCTACACATGAAAAGACAATTTCCATAAGTTCTTGCTCGTCAAAAAGAGAAATATGTTTTAGACAGCAAAGGCGGAAAGGAAGTAATAGAACGAATAGCTACAAAGGTAACGCAATAAAACACCATAAAGTTTCCAACCTGTTCACTTCTCCAAGCATTTGTGCAGCACAAATTGGAGCATTGGTACCACACTGAAAGAGAGTAGAATCAGCTAACACATCCAATAAATTTGAAGAGGTTGGAGAGAGAGAACAAGATGCAACTAACCATTAATGAATCAAGGGTTCCTGTTACAGTAATGACCGGACGATCCCACAAAAGATTAGAATGCAAATGAGAAAAAGAAGTGAGTGAATGGAAAATAATTCGAAATAGCACAAGAGAAAGGGCAATTTCATTACCCTTATCAATGACAGCGTCAAACGATTCATCAGGAAAGAAGCTCATATCTCTGACATCCATTTGCAAGTCTGTTCAGTTACATAAGGAAAACTTTATAACAAAGATTTATCTCATCAGAATTGCAAAAAGGTTTCTAAATCAGAATTGAGAAGTTCTTCAGCTACCATACATTTCATCTGCGGAACGTGCTCATACTTCTTTTTCATCATATCAATAGCTACTGCTGATATATCAACATTCACTATTTCTTCATAACCATCCTTAACCATATCCTCCGACATCACTGAACCAAAAAAAAAAAACTTTTGATCAAATACATTAAATCTAACATCCAACACCATATACAGAATACCAGAGAAAGCATGACTGTAATCAGTCAGACATGATTATTATAACATTTCATTCTATATAAAATACTTAGGCTTCCAACAGAGAGAACTGGCTTGGAGCAAAATGAAATAAACTTCTTCAAGTATCACATGTCCAGGTCGCATACAACATGCAAATCAATAAAAATGAAAACTTTAGGCTCAAAAAGGCAAGAAAATCTCTGCAACAAGCCTCCCATCCAAATAGCAGTCCTCCGATCTAAAATTAAAAACTAAATAACATTAATCTCTTCAAGAAATTCTTGAAGCATCTAAAATCCAGGCGCAAAACAAAGCTCATCACGAAAATCCTCGACAAAAGATTCAAAATTACAACAACAACAACAAACCCAGTGTATTCCCACACAGTGGGGTCTGCGAAGGGTAAAATGTACGCAGTCCATACCACTACCTCCGGAAAGGTAGCAAGGCTGTTTCCGATTCAAAGATCCAAAATTATAAGTCTAAAATCCAAATTAAGAAAGAAAATCTCTAAAGCATGGGCCTACTGAGTGCTGATATAGGTTTCTTCAAAAACTCTTTCAAGCATACATACCAGGCAGAGACCAAAGCAAACTAATCGATAACGTGAAAGAAATTCAAATCCTATACTCATTTTAAACAAGGAAATATCAACATGGGGTTGAGATAAATTTCGTCAAAAATCACATAACAATGTATTAACAAAGCGATAAATCAAAGATTTTAATTTTTTATTTTTTTTTTTAAATCTAAGCTTAAGCTCAGACCATAGAACCCCCAAAGGGAAACAAGTTGAGATAAATTACTTCAAGAATCACATATCCAGCTACAACACAAAGCAACTAAAACAGAGACAATTAAGCCAATTCTAAGCTCACATAGAACAAGACAATCTTAACATCATACTCACATTGAAATGATTTTCTCAAAGTTTAAGCTCAAACCAGAGAAACCAAAAAAAAGGAGGCATCTAATTAAGATAAATTCCATCACGAATCAGAAAAACTACAAATTTCTAGCTCAATTTCAACTAAAAGAACTTTAAAAAATCAATAGAAACGAACTAAATCCATAAAAGTGCAAATTTGTTCAGCTCAATTTCAATTAACAGAACTAAAAAGTAAATACATCAATAAAAACGAACTAAATCCGCAAAAAGGTCCAAACTTTCAGCTCAATTTCAAGAAAAAGAAGTAAAAATCAATAGAAACGAACTAAATCCACAGAAGTGCAAATTTTTTCAGCTCAATAAAGTAAAAATATCAATAAAAGCGAATTAAATCCGCAAAAAAGTCCAAATTTTCAGCTCAATTTCAAGAAAATAAGTAAAAAGCGATAGAAATGAATTAAATGCACAAAAAGATGCAAATATTTTAGCTCAATTATAAGTTCAAAAGCAATAAAAATGAAATAAATCCGCAAAAAAAGTCCAAATTTCAATTACCAGCATTGCCACAGCCAACCATGAGAACCTTTGAGGTTGTAGGAACATAACGACGAACAAAAGGGTGAAGAGCAGAATAACGTTGGTACCAATCAAATGAACCACCTTCTTGAACATAGCGGGCATCCCAGTAAAGGGCATCACCGTAATTGTACGTATTGCAAGCTGACACGTCACGCAACATCATCTTTTTTTCCGGTGCCGGAGAACGCCGTGGACGGTGGTCGCGTGTGTGTGTTTTATTTGGGTGGAGAAATGTGTGGAGGTGGTAATAAGAGGGACAACAAGTGAAGTTTACGCGTGGCTTTCTGGTACTTGACTTCGACAAACTTCTTACACTTAATTATTATTCTATTCTACTTCCTCACTTCACTTTTACTCCTACATGTACCAGTTTTATTTTAAGTTAATTAAAGTAGTACTTACTACATATCTTGTCTACGTTTATCTTTATTCGTCTCCGTCCCATTTTAGTTATTAATCTTATTAAAAATAAATATTTTATATTAATTGATCACTTCTTAAATCAAATTTGTAATTAAAATAAGTTAAGTTATGAATAAAATAATTAAAACAGGCCACTTATTGAATAAATTATTAAAATAGATTAAACATAATAAATTATTATATTTTATATTTTTTCTTAACGGTCAACCAATAGAGTTGAACACTAAAAAAAATTTTGTAAAACGTAATAATTACAAAAATAATAAGTTATTACGTTTTACAAAAAAATTATAAAACATAACAAATTGTTACGAATTACACCAAAATTCAAAAAAAAAAAATCAATGTTTTGTTACATCAACGTTTTTATGTCAACTTTTTCTCAAATCTAACAAATAGTAAGAAAAAATTACGTTTTACACTTTATGTCAAATTATAAGAAATTACGTTTCACGTTTATGTCAAATTACACTTTATGTCAAATTACTCTATCTTTTTTCTTTGTAATAAATTTTATGTTTTACGTAAAAATTCAAAAGAAAAAAAAAGGAAGTATCAATTACCTTCTGAACTTGTTGCTTCCCTTATATTTATCATATATCAAAAAATAACTCACTTCTACCCTTAATTATCCAATTTCTCTTCAAAAAAGTTGGACTTTTGAGTTTTCTTCTACTCCAAAATAGTGAAAGGTTGAATTTTCGTCGATCAAGTAAGCTATTATCTAAAAGAATTATATTTTTTGTGTATGTTAAAATTGTGAAATTATTTTTTTCGGTTAGTGTTTCGTAGTAGTTTTCGATTAGTGTTTCGACTAAGATTTTGAGGAGACTCATATGCACAAATATGTTTTTTTTATTATAATTAATGGAGTAAAAAATCACAATTTAAGTTAGGTGTGTACAAAAATTAAACCGATAAATGTTATTGATGTGTATCGTTATTGGGTTAATGATTTTGTAATAATTTTATATTAAAAAAATTTATTGGGTTATTGATTCGATTTTGATATTTTTAATTGGGTTATTGGGTAAACCGATAACGCAGTAAGATTATACTAAATAATTTTTTTACACCTCATATATATATATATATATATATTTAAGTAGGATTTTGGTTGCAACTAAGATTCGCTTTCTTTACATGTTAGTTACGATTTTTTCGATTTTATGGGTATTTTCTTATCGTTAAATCAAAAATCAAATCGTTAGGAACAAAAATTCGATAACGAATATAACTACGAATATTAGAAGTTATCATTTTCTTATAAAAAAGTCAACAATAACCAAGAAATATTAGAAGTATAACTACAAATATATTGCTTTACTCAGCAAAAAAATATAACTATATCCGTTAAAATACATCATCTTATCAAACTAATGCACCATTACATATGCCAACATCAGTTTTCAATTCAACGACACAAAACGTAAATTAACATCATCATATTACATATCAAATTAATGCACAAAATTAGCTTTAACAACCTTTTGTCTTTCAACTCTTTTTGTTGTTTGTTGGTCTTTTTCAACAAATTCAAGATCACAATATTGGCTTGACGTGGAAATTCTGGATCATACCAATCGAAAAAGTTGCAACTACTTTGAAATAGAGACTGCAATTCATAGAAAAGAAAGTTATAAAATTTACTTGTTACAAACATAAAAAAAAAAAAAAAGACATCAAAAACCCCTTGAACTTGTCGCCAAAACTTACTTTAGACCCTAAACTAATCGGGCAATTATTTACCCCTCTTAACAACTTTCAAATGAATTAATTTCAACCTCAAAATCAAAATCCCACTCTCATAACGGAGAGTGCACTACACACGCGCCATGTCATTGTCAAATCAATGTCACATCAGTGTCATGTCATTTTCACGTAAGAAATTATAATTTTAAAAAAAATCTTACACACATATTATTTTTATATTTTTTTTAAAAAAAACAAAAAAATATATATTTACTATTTATATATATATATATATATATATATATATAAAATAAAAAGAAAAAAGAAAATCCCTTTCTTCTTCACACCCCCCACCCCCTCCTTCTTCAGATCAGATCCCCCCTCCTTCCGCTCTTCCAGCCTCTGCCCCCTGCCCCCGCTCTTCCAGCCTCTTCCCCCCTATTTTTTCCTTCTTGTCAAACCATGCCCCCCACCCCCTCTCTTTCTTCCCTTCCAACTCCCACCTCTGCCACGAAATTCCTCCATTTTTTTTTTCATTCTTCCCATTAACACCATTAGAGAACAATTATGAACACACCAATTTAAAGTTTTTCCACATTATTTCAACCTTCACTTCAAAATACTTACAAATTCAGTTTATTATTATTATGCAAATTGAAAAAAAAAAAAGATAAACTAAAATGAAGATTTTTTGCAAAAATTAAATGAAAATTGTTTAACCTTATTAAAATTTTGGTTTATTTTCAGCTTTGTGTTTGTTGGTAGAGTTTTTTTTTAAATATATATTAAAGGAAGACTTCGAAGAAAAGGTGTAAGATGATGATGGTGATGATGGTGGTGGGTTGGGGTAGGAAGGGGGTGATGGAAACGGAGGAGGTTAAAAGAAGAAGATGAAGTTGGGTTCTTGATTTTTTTTAATTATATATATATATATATAATAAAGTGGGAGAGAGAATTTTTCAGTGCTACTTTCTCTCTGAGAGAAAAAAAGTCATCTCTGACTTTTCTCTCTCCTCTCTAACGTTAAAACCCTAACGTTCCATTTTAACTTTCACCCTTAACGTACTCTTCGTCGGACCGACAGACTCCGGCACCGGCAATGGTGTAGACGCGCTGGAAGCAGGTAAGGATTACTCCCTCTCCATCATTCTCTCCCCCCAGTTCTTCCCCCCAGTTCTCTCTATCTTTTTCCTTCTTCGTTCTCATTTTATGTCTCGTCGCTGCTATCGCCGACGGGATTAGGTACCGTCGGTTCGACTCCAGCGATAGTGTAGGTGTCCATCTGTGGTAAAGCAGCTTGGTACGATATAAGCCGGCGCCCAGATCCCGGCAGTACCTAGAAGACTCGCCTGCGACACTCCGACGATACTCCGGCGACGCATCAGCGACGTTCTTTCAGACGACTTTATTTTGGCTACCAGTTTTGACATCATAATTACCAGAAATAGTAGCACGGAGGAGCACCGGTGACATCTAAACTTTCACATCTTAACTTTAATAGTTAGTCATTACATATAGTTTGGTTTTCTATATTATTTTGTTTCTGTTGTTTGTTTTCTGTTTTTGTTCCTTGATTTTGTTTCTGTTTCTTGTTTCTGTTTTTTATTTTCTATTTGTTGTGTGTTTGTTATAACTGCTAGGAGGATAAGTGTACTTTGTGTGTTCCTTCCTTTACTGTTTTTGTACCGTTGCTTTATTTATTTTATGCGTCGGTTTAGGGCTTTATTTGGGTTTTAAGTAGTGGCTGGAGGGGTCGATGGTAGATTAGGGCCATGTCTGAGGGGGCTGGGGGTGGGGGCTATTTTGGAAGGGGGTAAGGAGGGGAGGGATGGGATGGGTGTGGGGTATAGGTTGGGCGTTAGGGTGGGTTCGGTGAAGGGTGTTAGAAGTGGGCGAGAGGCAAGAGAAGATAGGTTGAGGGTGGGGTCTTGGAATATTGAGACCCTTCAAGGTAAGTCTGTAGATCTGGTGAAGATTCTTAAGAAAAGGAGGATTAATATTGCGTGTGTGCAGAAGACTAGGTGGGTGGGGTCTAAGGCTAGGGATGTGGATGGGTACAAGCAGTGGTACTCAAGGAGTGATAAGCATCGAAAGGGAGTGGGCATCTTAGTGGATGAGGAGCTTAGAGGGCAGGTGGTGGAGGTTAAGAGGGTCAGTGACAAGCTGATGAAAATTAAGTTGGTCTTTGGGGTTTTTTCATTGCATGCGTATAGTGTGTATGCGCCCTAGGTGGGCTTGGATGAGGAGGAGAAAGCAAAATTTTGGGATGACTTGGATGAGGTAGTGAGAAGCGTGCCTAGCTTGGAGAAGATTATCATAGCAGGGGACTTTAATGGCCACATTGGGGTCTTACCGGGAGGTTATAACGATGTGCATGGAGGTTATGGTTTCAGTGATAGAAACGGTGCGGGAGCTGCTATGTTGTATTTTGTGAGGGCATTTGGGCTGGTTATAGTGAATTTAAGTTTTCTGAAGGAGGATCACCTAATTAACTTTCGAAGCGCGATAGCCAAGACCCAGATTGACTTTCTGCTGCTTAGGAAGGGGGATAGAGGGTTATGTAAAGACTGTAAAGTCATTCCAAGTGAGCATCTTTCAACCCAACACAGGATTCTAGTGATGGACTTGTCTATCAAGAAGTGTAAGAAGAGAAGGGCCAGGGAGTGTCGTCCTAGAATTAAGTGGGGGGCTTGACACCGTTTAGTGCTTTGGAGATAGGGGAAAAGGTGGTGGTATTAGGGGCATGGAAGTGCAGGGGGGACGTGGATACTATATGGGATAAGGCTATCAGCTGCATCACGGAGACTGCTAGAGAAGTGTTGGTTATTTTAAGGGGTCGGTCAGGACGTCATAAGGGGGACTGGTGGTGGAATGAAGAAGTTAAGAAGAAAGTAGAGTTTAAGAAGGATATGTATGTTAAGTTGATGGAGATTAAAGATGAAGAAGAGAAGTGGGTGAATAGGGAGGTCTACAAAGTAGCGAGGAAGGAGGCTAAGTTAGCAGTTACGGCTGCTAAGTCGGCAGCGTTCGAGAGCTTGTATACGGGGTTAAAGGAGAAATATGGGGAAAAGAGGTTGTATATGCTTGCTAAGGCTAGGGAGCGGAAGGGTCGTGACCTCGATCAAGTGAAGTACATCAAGGGGGAGGATGACAGTGTTTTGGTGGAGGATGTTCACATTAAGAAGAGATGGCAGGAATACTTTCATAAATTTTTAAACGAGGAGGGGGACAGAGGCATTGAGTTAGGGAAGCTGGCACACTCAGAGGAAAGCCACGATTTCAGTTACTGTCGGCGTTTTAAGGTTGAGAAGGTCAGAGAGGCTATTCGTAGGATGTGGAGGGGTAAAGCGACTGGGCCTGACGAGATCTCGGTAGATTTTTGGAAGTATGCTGGTGAGGCAGGTTTAAGGTGGTTGACTAGTTTGTTTAACGGTATTTTCAAGACTACGAAAATACCTGAGGTTTGGAGATGGAGTACGTTGATTCCGCTGTATAAAAATAAGGGTGACATTCAGAGTTGCAACAACTATAGGGGTATTAAGCTGTTGAGTCACACTATGAAGATTTGGGTGAGAGTGGTTGAGCGGAGGTTGAGGAGGGTCGTGTCCATTTCAGAGAATCAGTTTGGATTTATGCCTGTTCATTCGACAACAGAGGCAATCCACCTGGTGAGGAGATTGGTGGAGTAGTATAGAGAATAGAAGAGGAATTTGCATATGGTGTTCATTGACCTGGAAAAGACGTATGATAAAGTCCCGATGGAGGTTCTTTGGAGATGCTTGGAGGTGAGAGGGGTTCCAGTGGCGTACATCAGATCTATTAAGGACATGTACGATGGAGGGAAGACCCGTGTGAGGACGGCGAGAGGAGACTCAGAGAATTTTTCGATGGAGATCGGGTTGTACCAAGGATCGACTCTTAGTCCGCTCTTATTTGCCTTGGTGCTGGACGTGTTGATGCGGAGCATTCAAGACGAGGTGCCTTGGTGTATGTTATTTGCGGATGATGTAGTGCTAATTGATGAGACGTGGGGCGGTGTAAATGACAAATTGGAGGTTTGGAGGCAACCCCTTGAGTCCAAGGGGTTCAGGTTGAGTAGGTCCAATACAGAGTATTTAGAATGCAAGTTTGGTGACTTGAGGTAGGAGTATGAAGTAGTGGTGAGGTTGGACTCCCAGGATGTCTGTAAGATGGACAGTTTTAAGTATCTTGGGTCTACAATTCAGGAGAATGGTGAAATCGATGAAGATGTCTCTAAACATATTGGAGCAGGTTGGATGAAGTGGGGGCTCACCTTGGGAGTGTTGTGTGATAAGAAGGTTCCCCTTAAGCTTGAAGACAGATTCTATAGAGTAGCAGTCTGGCCGACCATGTTTTGTGGGGTGGAGTGTTGGCCAGTCAAGCACTCTCACATCTAAAAATTGAAGGTGGCGGAAATGAGAATGTTGCGTTGGATGTGTGGGCTTACTAGAGGAGATAGAGTTAGGAATGAGATTATCTGGGAGAAGGTGGGAGTAGCTTCGGTAGATGACAAGATGCAGGAAGGAAGACTGAAATGGTTCGGGCATGTGATGAGGAAAGGCGCGGATGCCCCAGTCCAGAGGTGTGAGAGGCTAGCTATGGATGGTTTCAGGAGGAGTAGAGGTAGGCCGAAAAAATACTTGAGGGAGGTGATTAGACATGATATGGAGCAGCTCCAGCCGACTGAGGACATAACCCCAGATAGGAAAGTGTGGAGGTCACGAATAAGGGTAGAAGGCTAATGAGAGTGTGTGGGTTGTAGCTTGCAGTCCGGGGTGTTATGGTGCAGCTGGGTTAGTAATCCGAGGCTTGTGCATAGGTTTCCTTGGTTTTTGTGTGTATGGTACGACTAGGTGGGGACCCTATGTCTTATGTCTTAGTCCCTATTTTCTTTTTCGTGTCGCTCTTATTTTCGCGTATTTCGTATTTCTCTGATTTCTAATTTACTATTTCTTATTCCTCATTTTATTATGTCATCCATCCACCTGTTACTATCCTTTAGCTTGAGCCGAGGGTCTATCAGAATCAACCTCTCTACTTCTTCGGAGGTAGCGGTATGGTCTGCGTACATTTTACCCTCCCAGACCCCACTTTGTGGGAATACATTGGGTTTGTTGTTGTTGTTGTTGTTAATAATAAAGTGGGCCCTTTTAAAAAAAAAATTCACTCGTTTTTCTTCTTTTTTTGCCACGTCAGCCATAGGGGGTGAATTTAATTCACTTGAAAGTTGTTAAGGGGGGTAAATAATTGCTCAATTAGTTTAGGGTCTAAAGTAAGTTTTGACGACAAGTTCGGGAGGGTTTTGATGTCTTTTCTCTAAAAAAAAGAGAGAGAGAATATAAAAATTACATACACCATAATGCATACAATCGAGGAATCTATGTCCGGGATTGTCATTCGATCATGAAATTCTCACAATTAGAGGAGACGGACATGTACAAACAAGTCTTCTGTTATAATTCATGGAGTTAGAAATAAATAGACAAAGTAGAAGCAATAGAATGATTTTTTTTAGATTGAAAGTGATGGAGGAAGAGGGATAATAAATAGGAAGAGAGATAATTGAAGTTTTTGAAAAAATTAAAGAAAATGGGGGTTTTTCATTTTTTTACCGTTGAAAATGCTGATTTGGCAAAAAAAATTACTCTATCACGCGCGTGATGGTGTTTGAAATCAAATATTTTGCCACGTCGATAAAAAAGGGTCACGCGATGTAGTAAAACAACAAGTTCAGAGGGGTACTTAGGACAAGTCAAAGTTCAGGTGTACCATGAATAAAACGTGACAAGTTCAGGGGGTAATTGATACTTCTCTCAATAAAAAATAATGTATTATCCCATCAAAAGTTGTGTAATTATATTTTACAAAAAAATTAGTAAAACGTAATAAATTATTACTACATTTTATAAAAAAATTTAAAAAATAAAAAATAGTGTATTGTCCCATCAAAAATTTTGTAAGTCGTAATAAATTATTACGTTTCACAAAAAGTTTACTAAATGTAAAAAAGTATTACGTTTTATACAAAAATTTAAAAAAAAAAGTGCATTGTCCCCTCAAAAGTTTTGTAAATCGTAATAAAATTATTACGTTTTACAAAAAGTTTAGTAAAACATAAAAATTATTACGTTTACACAAAAATTCAAAAAAAAAAAGTATTGGCCCATAAAAAGTTTTGTAAATCGTAATAAATCATTAAGTTTTACTAAAAATTTAATAAAATGTAAAAAAATCATTACGTTTTACACTAAAATTAAAAAAAAGTGTATTATCCCATCAAAAGTATTGTAAAATGTAATAAATTATTACGTTTTACACAAAAATTAAAAATAAAAATAGTGTATTGTCTCATTACCAATTTTATCTCAACAGTCAAATTAACAGTTTTACCATCCGGTTGCTTTACATTTCTCTCTTAAATTCTATAAATTGTCTAAAATTATAAAGAAGTTTTTGTTGGAAGATTTTTTAGGACTCCACCAACTAACATGATTTAAATACTGTGAATTCTTTATAACTTTTATAAATAGAACTTTTTATTATAATTTAAAAATTGTAATTTTTTATTATGCTTTTTGCCAAAAAAATTTTAAAAAAGTTATTGTTTTGTTTTGTTAATTCAAGTACCACTTAGCTCATTTTTTGACTTTTTCTTTCATAAATAGTATTAAAAAGTTATTTTTATAAATAAATAAAAAAAAATGAATTCTCAATTAAAATTTTCATTTTACTAAAACATAGTAAGAAATTACATTTTTTTTTCTAAATTTGTCAGGTGAATATATAATTATTGATGTGACCTCTCATACAAACGGACTGAATAATTAAAAATGGGTAATTGAAAAATATTTTATTTTTTTTTAAATTTGTCAATCCTGAATGTATAATTTTTTATGTGACGTCACAATAAAAAAGTAAATAATTAAGTGATATATTATATTTTTGTTCCGTTTTAATTTTGGCTCCCAAGCTCCTACAAACAGTATATAAGAAGGCCTTCAACATATAGTTTCACCATGTTTAACATTTTCATCATCCCTCTATCTTTCTTAGTTTCATTCACGAAGAATATCTTCGGAACCAAAAGTTAGAGTTTCTTTCTTTTGGGATGGTGATGAAATTACCATACATTATAATTGTCCCCCGAAATACAATGTCAAGTATCTATTGAATCTTCGATTTAAAAAATTATGTGATTTACTTTATAAAAGGATAGGTTTGAACAGTTTCGATTATAAATTGATTATAATTGAAAAATATCCAACGTCATTTTTAGCTCAGGATAAGTAAATTTTGGAAAATGGCTAATCAACGATGAAGATTCATTGGGTGAATTTTTGAGGGCTCCGAATGACTACATAGATCATGCTTGAAGTGTATGTTAGGAAGGAGCCTAGATCTAGCCATCGTCGTTTTCCTTTATCGAATGATATTTTTCCTTAATTAGAAAATCGTAAAAGTCCGGAGATAGTCCCCATAACTCAGTCTAGTGATTTCCCTCACATGACTCAATATCAAAATATTCTTACCAGCAGATATGATTTTGATTTGAATAAAACTATGAATGAAAATGACTGGTAACATTCATTAATTTGTGTTATTTTTATTAAAAAATTTTGGTAAAATATTTTTAGTATTTGATTATTATTATTTTTGCAGGTCTTTAGCATAAAATGAGATGAATATTGCTCCAAGTTATGGACAGGATTATTATTTTGGACAGACCTCGCAGTTTGAATCGATGAAAAATGCTGAAACATTCTCTAATATGCGTGTGTCGTCTAGTTTTGGTGCAGCTGACTATTATCGGTACGTTCACCATTTGAAGTTTAATTTAAGTAGTTTTAATTAATGTGATAAACATATATATTTATGCATTTAATTTTTCATAAGGGTAAATATTATGCAAGATCAACCCAATGTTCCTGCGAAAATCGACGATGTTGATCAGCTAAATTATCGATCAAGCTCACAGAGTGATAGTGATTATTTAACTAACGTTGATGAATCTAAAGACGAACTCTCATTTATAGTATCGTCGAGTGGTGATGAATTTAATATTCTTAATCGCTCAGCAAGATCAATGTCCATGAGTCTTACTTACGTTGAAGAATCTTTGCCACCACAAAATCTACAATTAGTAGTCAGGTTACCATCAGTTCATATCCCTGAATTTTATCATCGTGAAATTTCTTATATTGACCACCCTTTAATGGTCCAGATGTGTTTATGGATACCCATGGTGATAAATGTACATCACAAGATACGTGCGTGAACCACAAGATTTTATGAATAGTAATTTTTATGTTAAAGAAGGCATATTGTTCAAGTCAAAGAAGGAGGTACAAACAACGTTTAATCTCTTACTTTACAAGTGGGCCAGAGAGTATCATGTCAATAAGTCGACAAAAATATCATGAAAAATTTGTTGCTGATGTGCAAATTAAGGGTGTGGATTTAAGGCCACTACATATAAGTCCAAAGAGACTAATATGTGGACAATCGAAACATACCATGATAAACACACGTGTAATACAGGTACGTGTCGTGAAGGTCACTTTAATTTGAATGTCGAGATGATTGCTTCCGTTCTCCAGACTGATATAGAAAAAATGTCAAGGTATTATTTTATACTTGGGTTATTTTTTACTTCAATAAAGGAATACATATTTGTGTTTGAAAATTATTATGATTTGAACATGTCAGGTTTTCCATCAAAGACTGTCAAACAACTGTCCTTAAAGTATATGGTAAAACGGTAAGTAGAAGAAAAACATATCTCTGACGCAAGCGTGCTTTTGGAAAAATCTATGATACTTGGAAAGTCTCTTTCAATCAGTTGTCGAGGTACATGCATGCTTTAAAATGCTACAATTCAAGCAATGCAGTTGAATGAGAGTTGGAGCGGCATGATGATGTCGATGAAAATGTATTCAACTATGTGTTTTGGACTTTCAAGCCATATGTTGATGGATTTTTTTACTGTCGTGCTATGATATCGGTTGACGGAATACATGTGTACGATAACTATAACATCAAAATGTCGATTGGAGTTGGAACGGATAGTAACGGCTCAATCTTTCCTTTGGCCTTTGCTATAGCTGCGAATGAGAGTAAAGAGACTTAGACCTTATTTTTAGATCATTTGCATGAGCATGTTGTCAGGGGTCGTAGAGGCTTAACACTGATATCGAATAGGTATCAGGGAATACTTTCAACTCTATGCAGTTCACCTAATTGGCAGGCCCCATTTGCTTACCACCAATATTGCTTAAGGTATTTTAAGGCTAATTTTTAAAGACAATTTAAAAATGTCACTCTAAACAATCTTCTATGGGCAACTGCAACACATCATCAGGAGAAAAAGTTTTTAGAAAAAATACAGGAGATTAAAGAGATTAGCATGGAAGCCTATGCATGGTTAATGAGGTTTGATCTTGACAAATGGACAGTGCACAAAGACAGTGGTAGGATATAGGGCATAATGACAACAAATAGCTCTGATTCCTTCAATGAAATCCTAAAGTCAGCAAGGGAACTACCCGTTATCGCGATGGTAAGGCATACTTACAAACAGGTTGTGGGCCGATTTGTTACAAGATCAGCTTATGCTATACGGTTAATATCGAAAAATCAGAAATGAATGCCAAATTCATTCAAGCTTTTGAGGATAATCATATATAATTAGACGGTCATACACTCATCAACTATCACTAGCAAAGAGATAATATATTTGAGGTGCTGACACGTACGTACCTTGATTGTGGTGGTAATAAGCACATCGTTAATGTGTTGCAAGAAATATGTCAATGTGGTAAATGACAATCATATCACCATCCATGTTCTCATGCCATTAAGAGCTTTAACCAAATTGGGTACCAAGTACGGGATCATATTACATAAAAATATAGTGTGCGCAACTATCAGAAAGCCTACTCCGAAGAATTTAATCTACTCGGTGATGAGGCGTATCGGCCTCTAAGTGCTTTTACTATGATAGCAAACAAAAGATTTCTACAAAAATTGAGCTCCAAAAAAATAATTCGCATACATAATGAAATGGACGTTCCAGCAAGTACGCTCTCTCGAAAATGCTCATTGTGCAAACATACTGGTCATGATAAGCACAATTGTCCCTCGCGAGGTCGCAACGCTAGTTTATCTCGAGTTAGAAATACTTTATGTGATGGTAGTGTTTTTCAGAGTTGATTTTATTGTACTAATTTTCATCATTTGTTGAGCGCATCATTAGTACTAATGTATGGACATCTTTTCTCATGTATGTTAAAATTTTATTTTATGAATGATTTGTGTTTTTGTGCTTATATAAACAATTGTTATGACCAATAAATTATTCATAATGATCATTCTTGCGGAGTTTCTGCAACAAAATCGATGTCATCATCATAACTACTATTTACATTCCAATCTTCACTCATTTTTTGCATAGACTCATCACAAGTACTTAATCGATTTAGACAACAATATGGCACTCCAAATTCTATTGTTTGTGGTAAATATTTTTTCTACCTAACAATTGGATATACAGGATATGAAGCATCTTTGTGTAAGTTTGAATTTTCTAGGAGTTTCCAGTGTGCTTCTTCATTAGCTCCCTGATAGTTAAGATTTTTTCGTTTCAGAGATTTCCTTATTCAAGTGTTCAATAACTCCTATTTCATCCTTGAATTTATATATTTGAAAAGTTGCAGAGATTGTCCGTGGTATGGTCAAATTATGCCATCGACATAAGACTTCACAATCACATATTTTTTAATATAGTTTGGGCCACTGTAGTCTTTCACCCTAAATTAACACATCTTTTGGTTTAAATGATTGTGTCTCTTCGTCGATGATATGTCCGGCAACACCTAAATCATAATAGATAGAAATAAGTTTATTTAAAAGTGGACGAAGTAATTCATACCACTATTTATTTGTTACGCTAGTGTAGCAACCAAAATATTTTTTTGAGGTGTAAGAGTTTCCATCTCCCTTTGGGCTCTTAGTTCAGACCAACTTTTCAATTGATCATTTCTATGCATTGTGAATGAGTGGAATAATTTTGTGGTGCCATCGCTAATGTATTTGTGGTATTTAAAGAGAAAATAAATATTACGTTTTCGTACTTACTTATTTTCATTGGTGATGAGACGCATTATATAAAGAAAAAGTTGAGTCTGACGGGTCATTCATACAGTGACAAATTAGACATATTTCTTTTCTCCAGTA
The DNA here is from genome assembly GCF_002878395.1 of Capsicum annuum. Lineage (NCBI taxonomy): Eukaryota > Viridiplantae > Streptophyta > Magnoliopsida > Solanales > Solanaceae > Capsicum > Capsicum annuum. Next base: position 153,772,338 of record NC_061111.1, on the reverse strand, counting down.
GTGATGGAACATGTCATATAAAGAAAAAGTTTTATCTAATCGGTCAATCATATAGTGACATAAAAAGAAGAAAAAAATTGAAGGCAACTTCAATTTTAAGGTTTTTTAGCGATGGAAGTAGGAAGAAGTGGTAATGTGTAGGGGTGTTCATTGGTCGGTCCGGTTTGATTTTATGTGTTATTGGTTCGGTTTATTGATTTTCAATTTTTAAATATGTAAAATCAATAACCAACCAATATGATATTTTCTTATCAATTTTTGCTTTATCATTTTTTTTATCCTTAACGGTTCAATTTTCGATTTAACCAATAAGAAAATACTCATAAAATAAAAATAGTAATAACTAATATTAAAAAATAAAATCTTAGTTACCGCCAAAATCCCTATAATGAAAATTGTATCTAGATTATTTTTTCAAGTATTTTACCTTTATATATTTTATATATGGAGTAGCAATCCAAACTCAACTCGACATGTGGATAACTAAACATTAAAACGGTTAATACTTATAAAAGTTTGTAAATATTTGCAAGCAAAGGATCAGAGATGCATTTTTCAAGTAATTAAAAACTAGACATTATTAGTTAAATGACATAATTAGGATTATCATTAATTAAGGAATCAAATGTATTGTTAGTTCTAGTACTTTACATAAGTACTAAGTATGTAAATTTTATACTGTAAGTATGTGAAAAAAATAAGAAACTAATTTTTAAATCAATAACAAAAGTGAGGTTATGTAAATGAAGCTACGAATAACAACATACACCTAATTAGATAGATATCCAATATTGCTAAAGATAGCAACATACACCTTAGTTTAGCTGGTGAGTTTACCCATTCAGTATAGAAAATGGATCAATACATATACGACACCTTCCACCTCCCCTGATTTTAGACTTAACCTCCACAGATTTCATGTTTGGTATTCTCTCTCACAGATGTGAAGCACTCTTATCGCCCCTGCGGGAAGATGCATCATATACTTCATTACTCAAGCAAACAGCACGCTTCGCTTCTTTGTAATATTTAACCAACAAATTCATACAATCATCCTGATAGTAAAACTCAAATTGTCAAAGAACTTCCCCTGTACAACCTCAAAGGCAATGTGAATCTTCCAAGTCCAACAACTACCCTGTAGGATTGATGGGTGAAATGTGCTAACCATAAAAGGGATTTACCGCTAAGATACTTTGTCAGTTGTTTCAGAAAATTGCAGAAATGTAAGGGAAATATCCAAATCTAATATGCTAACCAAAAATTGCAGAAATATAAGGGAAATATCCAAGTCTAATTGGAGAAAATTGCACTAATTCCATAGCAGGGTTTGAGGAAGGTAGCATGTACGCATACCTTACCCCTACCTTGTGAAGGTAAAGAGGTTGTTTCCGATAAAACCTCGGTTCATATAAAGAAAAGAAAATAAAAGGAAAGCTTCAGACACTACCCCTACTTTCAATTTTCAAAAGAGAGCACTTTTGGGGGAAAAACAAATAAGAACAATCCACTGAATGTGCAAAATATATTTGAGGTTGTATTTTCACTTCTAAGTAACAAGAAGAGTCCTTGTTGTGCAGTATAGAATAGTTGCTTCCTTTGTTTTCTTTATTTATAATTTAAAGTTATGAACTAACCATAAAAGAATGTTTGATATTCATTACCATAACAACTTGAAATATGTATATTAATTTGTTCCCTAGTCAAAACTTACAAGAAATGTACCAATACATATTTGCTTTGCAAGAAAATATATAGTATTAAGTAAAGTTACTCATAATAGACTTACAAAGCTACTATTGAATAACATCATAATATTGGAAATCAAGTGAGGCACGAAGTTGACACCTACTTAGAACATGTGAGTACCGAAAAAAACCTGCCCAATACAGAGAGTTATGTAACTACCGAGGTCAACACACTCATAGTCAAGTCCAACAACCAAACTTAGAAACAGTAAATACAAATTTTCACAAAAATTCAAAATTCTGCCCTAAAAAATGCGTACAATCCGAAATTCTATTCTAAAATAGAAAATGTGTACAATCCAAAATTCTGCTCGAAAGAATATTAACAACCCATCAACTATTTACCAACGACTATCAAAGTAAAGACTCCACGCCACTCAGTTCTTAAACAACTTGACACTTGCTTCACAATAAATAAATCATTTCATGGGAACATCAAAAAGCTGCACCCTTTATGCAAAAAAACACTAAAATAACATGAAAAAATGAAAGGGTCAAAGATAAATGCCTGCGGAAGAATACTATGTTCCACAGTCCTTTAGCTAGCGTAAAGCATCTAAAGGTCGAAATTCATCGTCATCCTTCCTTGTCTTAGTTGGAAGAATCTCCTTACATTTCTTTTTTTCCCCTCATAACTGGTAGTTTCAGCCCGGATGAGTGAGCCATGTGTGCATCTATCTGACAACTCGCAAGCGCACACACAAGTGTACGTGGTCTACCAAGTAGTAAAGTGGCTTTCAAAAAGCCGAATATCGATACCACAGGGACTTGTGTTAAAAAACTATCCAATTCTAGTTTAACGATTGAGAAAAGGTAAACAAGAAGGTTTTGGAATTGTACACTAAAAAGAAACTAAACTAATGTGGGAAAGTAATGACTTAGGACAATCAATGGGTAGAATCCTAGGGTTAAGGCTTACGGACAATCATACTACGTTATTAAACTTCATTCGTTAGATTACTTATCTTGGTTGTTGATTCGTAGGGTTAATCACATGATCATGGTCTCCCGACCTCTAACTGTTTACCTAACTTGGACATTATAACTTCATCGTTGAGTGAGGATGCAATAATCTAATTAAGTGTATTAAGCTACCATCCTACGTGTGAATCAAGTAAGGCTTCTAAGTACATTCCTGTCTCGGACGTTAATTCAAATTCCTTATTTTATAAAAGAATAAGAACCATACTTTGTTCATCCCCATGCTCTATCTCCCTATTTTCTCTCCCGAGTTCACAAGGTCGACAATTGATATATTTTCTAGGTGATCAAGCCATCAAATAGTTAAATCAAAGATGAACACACAACCAATAATGATAAGCAAAATTAAATGAACTTAATTCAAAATGAAAGTATTCATGATCTTGGCCTTAACCCCGAAAAGGGAGTTTAGTATTTAACAGATTCATCATCTAATTTCTTGGACTAATGATACAAACCATGAAAGAAACTAAAGTTAAGATAATACAACCCTAAAGAACGTGTAGAACAGCCTCCAATTGTCCAAGGACATCCTAAAAGTATGTAAAAATGTGATACAACATGTATATATATAGTTAGCCAAGTCTTAGTCTTGTAAGAGTTCGATTTGAAGTTGAAATTGAGCCTGGGAATAGAGGGGGCGCCGCGGGCACCATTGCACTGCTCTGGAGGGGGCATCGTGGGCTCCATTGCGCCAGAATAGAACCAGTGTCGCGGGAAAATTGAGGGAACACACTATTTTGGGTGCCTTCTGAATCTTTTGGTGTATAGAAGGTGCCTAGAGGACTTTCCATGCGCCCTCACTCGCCCTGTACATTCCAGGTGTCCAAATTGAGTCCAAGTTGTGTATTGTGCTTCTATTGATCCATTCCAAACCTTTTTGAGTTGTTTCCACTTGATTTAAAGCTTGTATATCCTTCATATATCATCATAATCCGTTCACCAAGTATCCTATAGCATAAAACACAACAATTTAGAATTCAAAACAACACAACATTCAAGACGGTGAACTAGAAACTTGAGCTAAGACTAGGTTTTATTCACTTTGATCTTTAACTTATTGTTTTGACTCTTGAATTAATCCAATTGAACCTTGCACATTATAAAAAAGTTATTCCACATATAAATACACTATTAAATCATTTGGAACTCATTTAACCTATAGAATCCATCGAGATAAACTAGACAAGCATCTAGCTCAAGCTAGTAACACTAGTTTCCTCGATTGAACTCTAAATGATCCATTTAAACCCAAACTTGTTTGAAAACACCTTTAAACATTGTAATTACACACTTGCACACTTGAATACTTAGATGCTTATTTATATCATTATCACACATAAAGCACACAGATTGCCTTCAAAACAAGGCTAAATAAGCTAGAATAGTAGCACTAAAATGCATAAATACACCCAACATTACCACTCCACACTTAAAGCCTTGTTCGTTCTTGAACAACTCTTAACTCTAAGCATCATAAGCTGAGAAGACTCCACACTTCTACTACATGCAAGACACTCAAGCTAGTACTACATTAACTACATGGAATGCAAGTTTCTACACACAACATGTTATTTTCACAATTGAAAGCTTATGAATCCTACTTCAAAACACCCTAGCCTCAAGAATTGACTCACCTAGTTGGCAAACACATGCTTATTTCATCAATCAAGGACATCATACAAATCACCCACATTTATCAAATATGTGCCCTCACAACAAGAGAGTTACCCATAATCACTCACAATAATGCAATTTATCACAATGGGTATAAGAATAAAATTACGCTCACTCTCATAAGGAATTAACAAGTTACACAAAATGAACCATAGGCTTGCCCTTAGTGTAGTGCTCCACTAATATCAGAATGTCAAGTATAGGATTAATTGGGTCTTTTTCAGGTTGTAATGTAGGCTAAGGGTGGGTAGGAACTATTTAGGAATAGTGACTAACCTCTCTAAGCGCTTTAATACACTACATCATTGTAATACCTGTGCCTATTTCCTAGCTAGAAATCATTTTGAGGATGCTAGGACTTATTTTGAAATGTAAAACTATCTTTGTACACATGGTATTTTTGAGATTTTCACTTTCTATCATGTGAAAAATTGAGTTAGCTTTCCAACGGTACCAATTTTGTCCAAATCTGACATCAAACGAGGAAGTTATGGACGTTTTACTTGGAACTGTCGAAAATGCCCAGGTATAACAGCCAAGTTAACGGACTGCCACATAAGTGATGGACTGCCACTTTGACCGTCGCAGCCAAGAAAGTTGAGCCACGTACTAGATAAGGATTGACGGACGAGTTGATGGACCGTCAAAGTTGTGACGAACCATCATCCAGGCCGTCAAATCTTATCCAGTGAACCCCATTTCTGGTCCACATCTGACGAGCTAAGTGACAGACCGTCAAGTGTTTGACGTACTGTCAGTCGGACCGTCACACGCCACATTCAGTTTATTTCCAGGCTATTTTAACAGGGGTATTTTGGTCACTTGTCACTCGCCTACATATACCCAGATAAGTTCGAATTCAGCCACTATGGTTATTATTATTTCACAAACAAAAAACTAGGGTTTCTCTCTAAATTTAATCTCCAAGAACAAGACCTAATATTCTTCAAGAATGAAAGGATTTCAAATCCTTCAAGTTCAAAAACACCAAGAACCTTGAGTCAGGTATGCATAGTTTTCATCTATGGACCCCTTTCATTCATAGAGTTTAAGAACCATACTTTTAAATGAGAAACTTTGATTTCCTTGTTGTTATGTGATGTTTTTCATGTTAGTGATCATTGTTTAAGCTTCAAGATATTAATTTAAGTTGACTTCCATGATGTATGCATACTTGTAGTTAAAACCCATGAATTTGGGTGGTTCAAGATGACTAAAATTATTGAGAAAACCTATGCCCCAAAGTGTGCATGCAAGGTGTTTGTTAAAATGCCTAGCATGCTAAAATAATCATGTGCCCATGACCCCATAGAATTTAAATGACAAGCTATGTCAACTCTTAAGATGAATCCACATGAACTTCCATGCTATTGATATATGTTGCTAGTATGATTATGCAATGAACATGATATTAAGATTGCGCAAGTACTTCCATGTGACATGAAATCCTTTCCATGCAATACATTGTTGATAACCATGCTTAGTATGAAATCCCTTATGTACGATATTATGAATTGTGGACTCAAATCTTGTGATCAAGTCATATCATGTGTGTCAGTTTTCTTCCATCGAGTCCTGGGGGTATTTGTACCCAAAAAACATAGTTGTGTGCCTAGAGCCATGTCATGTCGTCACGATCATATCAGTCAAGCCACAATCTGTAAAACTCAGTCAGTCATGTGACTCAGGAAACCTCAAAAATCTCATGATCTCAGTAAATTCTCAGAGAGTAATACTATTCCGTCAGTCAACGAATGTCAGTTATTCAGTCCATGTACGGTCAGTTAAATCATGTTTAGTCTCTTCAGATGGGAGTAGAAGTTAGCACCGAGTGAACCCAAGGATGGGAACTCACTTGCCAGTTTAGGGTGTGATTCTTAGCAATCATCCTTGTGTTCCAGAACTACGTAGCCAGCATAGGTTGAGACATCTTAACCTGTCAGATAAGGGTTGATAAGGTGGCTTAACCTATCAGTTTAGGGTTCCCACCATTCTCATTTGAGTACCTGCCAGATGAGGGTCACTCACAACTGTCCTTACCAGTGGCGTGGTATTAACACCCCTCCAATCAGGGCAGAGATGACCCCAACTTAGCTATATCTATTATTGGGGCATGTCGGTTCAACAACTACCTTCCACAGTTTCAGGCTCAATCTTAGTAAAAGAACTCAGATAGTTCTTCAGATATCAGTATACCAGGACTGCCAGTACAGTCTAATTCAGTTATAGTACGGAACTCAGATAGTTCCATCAGATTCAAGACTGTCAGGCATAGCCACCCATGTATTCAGAATTACAATATCAATCACGATCAGTTATTAGTAAACTATGTATTAGCATACATATTTAGCTATCACGCATTCTCGATCTCAGTTTCTATGTATGCATGTTTGCACTCTCACATTCATATCAGTTAGTTAGTTAGCATTGTTCATGCATGTAACCCTATTTATGTTCATCCTACCTTACTCATATACTCAGTACTCCAGTTGTACTGATGCATTCACGCTTTGGTGCTTTTTCTTTATGTTACAGCATAGGTTCAGAGACACGAGTTCCAGACCAGCAGTAGTAGTCGCATTCCAGTATACAGAGTTGCGGTGAGTCCTCTTCATTTGAGGACGATATGATTTGATTTATTCATTTATTATTTTAGTTAGCTGTCAGTTTACAGAGTTAGTTGGAGACATGTCTCTTCAACTCCTTATTCAGATAGTGTTTATAGGCTTTCAGATTTAGTTCAGATTTGATTCAGTTTTCAATTGTTTTGGGTATCTTTCACCCATATGGATGTTATTTTACCAGATTCTTTATTCAGTTAAATCTTATGGCCTACATGTTTATGTTTTCTGCATTATTATGATATATATTGCAGTGTACAGGTACAGATATCAGTCATGGGTTAGCTTGTGGTCCTTCGGGGTCATAAGCACCATGTAGTATTTCGGTTCAGAAAATTGGGGCGTTACAATCATACATTTAAAACCAATCTCCAACAACTAAATTACACTTTTTCTACCTACCAATCACCTTTTGTTTTTCCCCATCTCTTTTAAGCATTTTTACAAACACATGGTGGAAGTATACCATTCTTTCAATTTTTCCTTTTTTCGCACTCATATTATGCTATGTACCCCTATGATAGCCACTATCAACTTAAGCTATTTGCCTTAGTTGAGGTACACAATGTCCAAGAAGGACCAGGGCCAAAACAAGTTCATTGTAACACATCCAGACTAAAATTTAGAACTTTTTCAAACAATTTTTGCTACTCCCAACCACAACAATTACACACGCCAATAACTAGACTTTGGGGCATTAATTTCACCTTTTTCTCCTCTTATTTCTCAAGCTCCTTACTTGCTCAATTTTACATTGAAGCATTTTAGGAGCTTT
>NC_061111.1:153733057-153764436 GCF_002878395.1 Capsicum annuum | reverse complement strand
TGAAAGGTCTTCCAGAAACATTTCTAGTTGCACTACATGATGCTAGAAATTTAAATTTTCGACAGTCTCACACTCAATCAAATTTGTAATTATCTTTGACTGAATGAATATTTTTGATACTTTGACTTTAAATGTAAAAACTCATGGTTATAATTATGCCCCTGGATCTGAACGAATTTGTTTATCCTATCGCATTTATTATCGTTTGTTAGCTACAATGAATCCTCGATGTAAATTGATTGATGATGCTTCTGATTATACTATGCTTATTGAAACAAATTTTGTAAAATCCAAGGTCACTACCCAGGAGACCTATAAGATGGGATGAGATTAATTTCCTAAAAACATGAATTTTAAACTCTGTCATTTCTCCAAAATAATTTGTGGAAGATGTGACAAACTCAGAGTTAACTCATGTTACTCAAAATACTGACGGGAGAATTTGTCTTCAATTTGATGATAATTCTACCATTTATAATCGAAACTCTTTTTCTATGACTAGAATGTTGCCTGCTATGCATCACATCTCTCCAGTTGAACCAGTTTATGTCCAGCTAGAAACCGTGTTGCATCATTACATACTCTAAGTTCTGCAGATTTGTATACTCCTCTTAGAAGTATTGAAAAGATTAAAATTAATCCTAAAACAAATATAGTTCAAGATAATGATAATGTCCCAGATAGGGATAACCTCACTCCCTCTGAAATGGAGTTTGACGTTAATTCTTATTAAATTATGATTCCTCACCTAATTTATTTTAGTCCTGGTTCACAGGCAAGAAATTATATTAAAAAGAAATTTTTTGGTGAAAAATGGAAAATGTTTAGGACATGGTTTTTTGAAACTTATAGTTCTGATGAAATGAAAAATATTTCTGAAGAATTCTATGAAATGTATGAATTAAATAATCAAATTATTTATTTTGTGTCATGGTTTATATCTGTTTACCTGCCTTTATATGTAAAAATTATTGAAAGATCTTACCAAAATTCAAATGGTACTATTACTCAGGCTATTTACCCTCCCCAATCATCTTTTATATTACCAGATAATACTGGTATAACTTTTTCTGCTTTTCAAAAGTTCATTGATAATGAAGTTGGAAAAATCACTATTTCTGAAATAAATAGTTTAATTGCTCAAAATAATTATTTGAGTTTGTATGAGAAAGTTCTTGGAGAACATATTTCTTCTCTTGATAAAAACTCGATACTATGACAACTTTGATTAAGAAGCCAAGCGATAGTCAAAGGTCATCTGATATTGCTTCTACATTGGAAAGCAAAACAGAAGATTTGACAGCTAAGCCTCATATTCAAAGGACCCCTGATGTTCAAGGATTTGAAAAACCTTCTGAATTAGAACAACTTGAACAATTACTTGAAAAGAAATTTTCTAGTTAAAACATAAAACCCATTGATCTGTCAAATGTTTTTGCTGATAACCTTGCATCTACTCCAATTATGGATGTAGATGCTGAAATCCACTCAGAGTTAAATAAACTCAGAGGTTTGGTAAGAAAACAAGGGGGGGGGAATATGTTGATGTTCCCCATATGCAAACTGTTTATTATCCAAGGCCAACTCCTCAAGATATTCTGATAGAGGAAAGAGATCGGTCCTTGACAAAAACGCCATATTGTGGAGATCATATTTATGAATAAAATTTATATGGATTACCAGAAAGACAATTATCTATATTAGTTCATCGTATGTTAATGTATTCTACTATTGCCAAAGTCACTAGCCCAAAAGATAGTGAAGACAATCCCGTTTGAACTGATGCCACTATATGTAAAATGCTTGTTGCAGGTTTTATTGGCCAACTTCGTGGCTGGTGGACAACTTTCTTTCCAACGGCGAAAGGAATAAATTTTTTGAGGCTAAGAATATGTTGCCTGGCATTGACAACCTAGGTAGACAACTACCAGAAGGTAGAAAAGATGTTGGCGATACCCTTATGCTCACCATTATTCAATAATTTGGGGGTAGATTTACCAACCAACATAAAAATACTCGTACCCTCTTAAATGGACTTAAATGTAAACATTTAGGAGAATTTCGGTGGTACAAGGATACTTTCATTAGTAGAGTTATGGATCTATCCGAATCCAGGCTAGAATATTGGAAGGCTAGATTCATAGATGGACTTTCATCTCTTTTTGCAGAAAGGGTTAAAAAATCAATCAAGGGACAATATGGTGCAATCCCTTGGACAGATTTTACTTATGGTCTGCTTATTGTGGCCTGTACTCAAGAGGGTCTCAATCAATGAGTTGAAATTATCTATACAAATTAAGCTAGATAGGCTTAAAGAAAAAATCCAATTAGGAGATTTTTGTGGGCAATTTGGTATGGAAAATCCTGCTTCTACTTATAAGAAAAAGAGCCATAGATATGTTGTTGTTAGAACTAATGACCCTGATAAGCCTTATAAGATAAAGAAAAAATCCAGACATAAATCTAAAGAAGAGCGTGAAGCTAGAAAAATCCATCGTAAGTCTACTAGATTTACGAAAATAGGTCTAAGAGAGACTTATCAAAAATCAAGTGTTAGAATTATGGTCAATTTGGTCATATTGCTCCAAATTGCAAACTTCAAAAGCTCAAATCCTTACGACTTTTTGGTGAGGTTCTTGATAAGGTCTATGGTGTGCTATATACTTCAGGTTCTGAATCTGATTATGACTATGAATCTACTTCTGACATGGAGGTTGAATTATTTGATTTAACTGATAACGAAAATCCTACCAACGAAAAACCCTATTCTAATGTTTGCGCTGATTGTAATAATAATGCTTACAATTGCGATGATACTTTCTATAAATTGCAATCCCAGTTTGAATATTTAGATTTAAATATTCAAACTACCACTGTTGATAGCGCTTTAGAGTAATTAAAAGAAGTCACTGATGAAAAACTGCGACAAAAAATTATTGATCTTACTTCTTCCCAAATCGATACTTCAAAACCTGTTGATAATAAACATGTTAAGATAAATATTGATTCTATTATTGATATTATGCCTTACTATCTAACCGAAGTTAATAGATGTCTTGTCATTAGTCAAACACCTGGTAAAGACACGTCTTTCAATAATTTGAAAATAGAAGTTGAAAATTTAAAAAGAAAAATTGTTTATTTGAAACAAAATCAAATGATTTCAGATCATAGAATTTCAAAGATTGAAAAGGATATTTCTCAAAATGATATTTCCTCCAGATCCAAAGGGAAAGAAAAAAATGTGGAAAATTCAGAAAATTCTGAAAATGATCTTGATGTAGCTAATGATTATTTTTTGGGTATGATGCAAATTGTTACGGCCCATAAATGATATATAAACTGTACTATCTTGATTAATAATGAATTTCTTGTAACTAATATGGCCTTGATTGATAGTGGTGCTGATGTTAGTTGCATTCAGGAAGGACTAATTCAAACTAGTTATTTTCATAAAACCACGCATATAGTCAAATCTGTATCGGTTCATTCTCTTGATATTAATTATAAGTTACCTCATGCACATATTTGTAGAAATAAGATTTGCATTCCGCATTTCTTTTTCTTAGTAAAAAATCAGTTATATCCTCCTATTATTTTAGGAACCCCTTTTATAAATGCTATTTATCCTTACACGCATATTGATGCAAATGGTTTCAAGGCTACTTGCAAAAATCAAGAAATTTCCTATCATTTTGTAACCGATCCAGTAACAAGGGACATAAATGCTTTGATTGATATGAAGCATCGACAGGTAAATTTCTCACAGCTTGAAATGATGAGTATGAATATTCATAATATTATGAATTCTGTGAAAATTCAGGAGAAAATAAAAATGCTTTCTAATCAATTGATGGTTGATATTTGTGCTGAACACCCCAATGCTTTTTGGAATCGCAAAGAGCATGTCGTTATTTTTCCTCATGAAGATGGTTTCAGTGAAGATAAAATCCCAACCAAATCTCGATCCTGTCAAATAAACACAGAGTTAGTTGAATTCTGTAAGAATCAATCTCTTACAAAGGGTCTTATAAAACCTTCAAAATTCCCTTGGTCGTGCACTGCTTTTTATGTTAATAATGCTGCTGAAAAGGAACGTGGTATGCCAAGACTTGTTATTAATTATAAACCTCTTAATAAAATTTTGAAATGGATTAGATATCACATACCTAATAAAAAGGATTTGTTATCTAGATTATATAATGCTAATATATTTTCAAAATTTGATTTAAAATCTAGTTATTGGCAAATTCAAATTTCTCAAGAGCACACATATAGAACTGCTTTTAATGTTCCTTTTGGACAATATGAGTGGAATGTGATGCCATTTGGTCTGGAAAATACTCCTTCTGATTTTCAAAAAATCATGATTGATATATTTAATGGGTCTATGGATTTTATAATTGTGTATATTAATGACATTCTTGTATTTTCAAAAACATTAGAGTTGCGTTTTAAACATCTGAATATATTCAAGCAAATTGTGTTACAAAATGGTTTGGTCATCTCTAAACAAAAAATGCACTTATTTCAAACTGATATTCGATTTTTTAGGACACAATATTTGCCAAGGAAGAATCGAATCCATTCAAAGGGCTTTAGACTTCGCTAAAAATTTTCCTGATGTTATAACTGATAAAACTCAATTGCAGAGGTTCTTAGGCGCCCCGGCTAGGGGTGTACAAACCGAATCATTAAGTCAAACCGAACCGATGAATCAAATCAAACCGAGAAAAAAAATTGACTTATGATTTGGTTTGATTGGTTTGGTGTTGGTAAAAAAAAATTGATCATTCTTCATTTGGTGTGGTATTAGCAAAAATAAAATCAAATCGAACCGCACTAATACATATATAATTTAAATTTTTATACGTAAAAAAATACTACTTATAATCTACTTTCTAATTACTTTATTATTTTTTATATTCAAAAAATAGATATATATCATTGGGCCTTTAATTATAGTATTTTTTTCATTAATAACAAATTAATACAAAGCCCAATATTATTATAAAAACCTAAAACTCTTTAATTGCTTCACTTTTTACATTTTACTTTCCAAGTTTTCAGAGAGTTCTCATTCTTTCCTCATCTTACTTTTCTCATTCGTCAAGTTGTGATTTAGGTTTCTCTTTTTTTTTATATGAAATTATGTTATAATTAATTACTTTATCCAGTCAAGTTTTTAATAAATTGTTTCTAATTCTTCGTTCTTTTGTATGCTCACATTTTATGTGAAGGGAATTTTCAGACAATCTACTGTGACTAGTGACTTAAAAATTGAACTACTTAGGTATCCACACAATATTACTTTGGGAGATAGTAGTGTAGACGTCTTAGTAATTTGCCAACTTAATTTTTATTGGAACTACTCTATGACCATTGTTGTTTTTTTTAATCTTTTTAGTGAAAACATTTATTTTTTTTCTTCAATCACATTATAATTGTAAAAAAATCGAGAAAATCGAAACCCCTGACTAAAATCGAAATAAAAAAATCGATTGTATATTGATTTGATTTGGTTTATAGATTTAGAAAACCGACATTATTGGTTTGGTTATATTTTAATAAAAAATCGAACCAACCCGACCTATATACACCCCTAGCCGCGGCAGATTCTGATAAAAAGGAGAAATGTAATAGTAATCATGTATATACGTATATATCCAAGTATTTTGACTAATACATTAATTTATCTATTGAGGAAATAGACTACTCGTGTTAATGTATACAAAAGGTATATCGTTGAAGTTATAATAACGTAAGCTAATTAACCGATAATTCATTTGATTAATACGCTATATTATGTGGTATATAATATTATATTTAAAAGCTAATTAATAAAAAAATCATCCTAATTTATGAAATATAGTGATATTATTATACGATTTAAAAAATATACTACTCGTATTAGCGTAATGATAAAATAACTAATTATCCAATTTATATATATATACATTGCATTAAATTATTTAGATATTATTATAAATGATATGCGATTTATTAAATTTTTTAATCTTTTAATAAAAATCGATCATAAGTGATCAATTTTCGAATAACTATATTTTTAAAAAATAAACGGACTACTCGTAATCGATTTTTCCAAAAAAATTTATAATATCCGACCCAGTCCAACCATGACCCGACCCAGCTCATCTTGATTACCCTTCTTCCCTTCTAATTACCCTAGCATCTCATTGAGAAATAACCCTAACTCATCGACGACACTCAGCTCACCGACGGACGGAATCTCGCGCAGCTCACCTCAGCGACGGAAAGCATCTGGCGCAACTCTGGTGAGACTGACATCATTTTCCCTTTTCGTGCCTTTAATAATGGTGTTCTATGGGAGACGATAAATTTCTCTTAAATTTGTCGTTGGATGAGGCCGAGGCTTCATTGATCAAATTGTCGATAAATTTCGTTTTGCGTTTTATCAAGTATTTCTTCTCTTCTACTCATCCCATTTTTATCAAATTGTCACTTGGTTTTCCTCTTTTTATTCTATTTTTTTCTTTGCATTTTGGAGATAGTCATTGGCTGGAAACAGCTATAGCTAAGCCTACAAGTGAAGTTCCTTTTTTTTTTCTTCTCTGGTATGCTTTCTTGTAGCCAATTTGTTTACTGTGTTCGTGTGTTTCAAATTTACATTTTTATCCATTCTTCTTGGTCTCTGGTGGAAATATGTTTATGGGTACTATTCATTTTCTTGAAATTGGACTGCTTCGCACTATTTTTCTTGAACCGAGGGTCTATGGGAAACAACCTTTCTACCTTAGCGGTAAGGTCTTGCGTACAGTGTACCCTCCGCAAGCCCCACTTTGTGGGACTAAACCCGCTTTGTTGTTGTATTCATTTTCTCGAAATCTCATAGAGAAAGCAATCAAAAGATGTCAACTTCATTAATTATTGGTTCCTTCATATTGTTTTTGTGAGTAAATGTGTTGAAAGAGTTTACAATTTGGTAGTAGAAGTCAAATTAGGAGATGACTGTGGCATTGAAGGGACTTGTAGATTGAGAGTCCATATTGAAATTAAGATGATTTTGGTAAATTGTTGAGCTTTTCTCTTGTACACCACCATGGAATAGATGGATGAATTATAGGTCAGTGGTATTGATATCTAGATCATGAATAGGTAATAAGCTATGTATATTTGTATTGTTTTAACTTCTCTTGGTGACTTCCTGTTGCTCTTCATTCATAATTGATTAAAGTGTGGATAGAGAATAACAGAAAGTGTTTTGATGGCATCCCAATTCCCATCCTTTCTCTTAAGGCTAGATGTTTGAGTAGTCTTTTTTAGTTTGGTCAAGCACTCCTCTGTAATTACTGTTGGTTGTTTCTTAGAATTTATCTGCTCCATAGATCTATTTTGATAGCTGTGATAGCTTCTTTTTGTCTTCCAGGGAATAATTTCTTTCTTTGTAATGCTTGCATCATCTTGATGCTTTTTGTTAATGATATCCTTCTTATTTCATTTTAAAAAAAATATATATTGATCAAATAGAATGACTAATTTGAAGTAAATGGATTTGCAAGTTCATTCTTGTTTCTGACTAAAACAAATAGGTCTTAGCCAGTATAATGTATCTCTACGGTTATAGTTTGCCTGGAAGCTTGCGTGCATAGGCTATAAACTGAATCGGCATTTATACGTTGGAATTAAAATTTGTTTGGTCTGCTTTTGCCTTCTGTCTTTTCTAGCAAGGACGTTGGATTTTCTACATGTGTATGTCTCTAAAATTTCGTGCTTTGAAGCCTATCCTTCTTTAGTTTTCTTCATCAAATTAAAATATTTCCATTCTTGGTCACAACACTCCTGTCTAAGGTATTCTTGGCCACAGAAAAATGCTTTCTTGGATTATTTTCTATGATGTTCCGTCCTGTTTTAGCTTAATCAACCGGTGCAAATTAAGGAGCTCTGAAGCTGGAAGGAGCAGTCATTAGTTGAATAGCCCCTTCCTTTCTAGTATGTTTCATAAATGATAAAAAGGTTAACTTAATTTTGGCCACACATTTAATTGCATAAAGTAACTATTACTATATTACATTAAAATGAAAAATACTCATAAATATTGAATAAGTGTTTATCTATCAAACACAATAAGTGATTCCTCCATAATTTCAAAACTTCACATGATACATATCATTACAAAGATTTACAATACATATAATCTGTGGAAACACAATCATTTACTAATCACCCGTTAAAATTATTTTAAACAACTTATTTGAAATGCAATATTAACTATATCATGTTAAATTACTACAATATATATCAAGTTAACTTTTGTTAGTTCTTTTGATTCTCTTTATTTGAGATAGTAAATTTTCTCATCAGATAGACAAATCACTTTAAAAGAAATTTCTTGCTTACTATATTAAATTGGTCTCCTATTTTTGACGTATATAAGACAAGACATAAAAACAATCCTTTAACATTATACAACAACAACAAAAACCCAGTATATTCCCACACAGTGAGGTCTGGGGAGGGTAAAATGTACGCAGTCCATATCACTACCTCTGAAGAAGTAGAGAGGCTATTTCCGATAGAAATCCTTTAACATTATGATTCATTAAATTGATCATCCAGTAGGTCCTTGTTTTCTTTTGTTAAACAACCATAAAATGAATTGAAAATCATTTATGTATAAGTTAGTATCCTTTATTGCTTCGTTTGATTTTATAAAAAATGTTAATAAATAGATATTTATAATTTTAATCTATTCTCTTGTATAATTTTTAAATACAACAACAACAACAAACCCAGTGTATTCCCACGTAGTGAGGTCTGGGGAGGGTAAGATGTACGCAGTCCATACCTCTACCTCTAAAGAAGTAGAATAATTTTTAAATAAAGTAGAAAAAGAAAAATATTAAAATTAGTGTTTAATCTAAGAAAATGTGTTTGACCTGATATTAAAATAAGCATTAAAGTATATGATATTTTAATATTAATTATGAAAACTTAAATAAGTTGTAAGATATTGTTTGATTTTATAGAAATAAGAAGTTATATTTTATTATATAGTGTGATTTCTATTTACATCTCCAATTGTGTTTATTCAAAAATATTAATAATAATTTTTTTTTGAAAACCTAATTAAATAATTATAAATATATTTAAAATTATAATATTGGGCCCGTAAACGGGCCCTTTATTATCTAGTTTGACCATTAGAAAAGTTTGGAAAAAAATTGCGCTCTCGAATAAATTCGTAAAATCAATAAAAAGTAATACTACTACTACTTAGAAACAAAAGTGAAACCCAGCAGTTCTGATATAGTTCTCCCTGACCTCCGTCGGAAACCTAGGTTTATCTTCACCGTTAAAGCGTCGCCGGCTGAACCCTACTCTCCGCCGTTGAACCGGTCGTATAAAGCCGGGTAAAAATGCTGAATTTCTGAATTCTCCCTTTACTCTTTCGTTTTCTTTTGCAGTTCTTAATTTTATACATTCAATTTCCCTAAAATTGGAGTTATAAATTAAAGATTTTTAGTAAAAGCTTCAAATTTGTGCATATTGTACCTAGAAAATTTATAGGTATAAAATAAATAACTATAGACTTGTAAATAATTTTGATCAAGTTCGTATTTTTAAGCTTCAGCTCAATTTTTTCCTTCTTGGTTTTGGGGTTTTGCAAGCCTATTGCGTAGCTGAAATTTGTTTGTTTGGCTATTCTTATTTGTAGTATGATTAATTAGAAAAAGAAGAAGAATAAGAAGTTATTGACGGGATATGAAAAATAGCTTATGTTATAAGGGTTTAGGTGAGAATGTATAAAAATTCTAGTGTTGTTCACCCCTAGGGTTCGTGGTTTGCATTTGGGACATTCATTTTCCCTGATTTAGGTGTTACTCGTTGATAAAAGTCTTACTGATCATATATATAAGAGAATAGTGCGTACAATGTTCGGAAATTACTACCAATGTAGCTCTATGGAGTTTGATTGGTTATATTTGCATTCATTGGTTGAAGCCTTATCAAATTGAGTGTGCTAGTGTAATTCCCAATTCCTTACCATTCCTATATATTTTAATCAAAAGTACTTTTAGAAAAAAACTATTTTTTAGCTTATAAAAAATAATTTTGCTACTCCTTAAAGCACTTATTTTCTCATAAAAACTTGGCCAGACATCTTTTTGTTTTTAAAATTTTTTAAAAATATTTTTGAGAAAAAATAAATATTTTTGGAAAAAAATAAGTCCAACCATGCTATTACTATATAATAAATTTGAAAATCTTCAAAAAAGATATTTTTGTATTTTTTTTAAAAAACACTCCAGGTATTCTTGTAAACTGGATATTAATAAAATATTGAATGACTAAAGGGTTTTAGTACCCAACCCAAACAAGCCGCCTCCTTTCTTATTTTTCTTGCTCGAAAAATCAAGCTTTTATACTTTGAGTTTTAGTTTGTTGAAGTTGAAGTTGAAATTGAAATTATTTGCTGATTGAAATCCAACCAATTTAGGTAAAAACTGTTGTTGATTGATATGAATTAATAAAGTTTATGCCTTGACAGCTCTTTTGATTTAACTATGGATTGTAATGTCACTTTGGAATAATAATAATTTGTGGAAATTTAGGGAAGTTTCAATAACTGAAATGGCAGAAGAGAAGAGTTTAAATGTGAATGAAGAGTTGGATCCGAAGCGGAAGCACAAGGGGAAACATGACAAGCCAAAGCCATGGGATGATCCAAGCATTGACCATTGGAAGATTGAAAAGTTTGATCCAGAGTGGAATCAGAGTGGATTGCTTGAAGTCTCTACCTTTTCAACTCTATTCCCTCAGTACAGAGGTTAGGGAGTTTTATCCATTGTCTAATAAATACTGAAAAAAAGAATGAAATTACTTCATAACATCACTCTTTGCATTACTAATTACTAATTACTGTACAATACGTTTTGATGTTGGATTAGCAAAGACTTGGTAAATCATAAAACTTCACCGTATTAATTCCAATGTCAACTCTCTAATTTCATTGTCAAATTCCAAGTTGGAGCTTTGGGCACATTTTAGATTAGTACGGTTAATTGCAAAACCAAAAACCAACAGCAACACCTCCGTTCGAAAACAAGTTGGAGTCGGCTATATGAATCCTCATTTTTTTCTCAGCACACATAATCATTATCGTACCAAACAGAACAAAAGTTGTCTGTAGGGATCTCTTTCTTCCATTGTGCTCTATCTGTAATTGAGTTGGCATAGATTCCAAGGATTTGTAGGTCTTTCAGGACAACTTCCTTCCGTGTGATTTTAGATCTACTTGGTCCCCTTTTAACAACTTCAATCGCCAAAGTTTCATACCTACTGATTGTTGCATCGGTAGGTCAATGCATGCATGACCAAATCGCGGAAACTAGAGTAAATGTGTGTGCGGGGGTTGGTTAGAATCAGGCACCTTAGGAATTTTGATGGAATGTGTGTTCCTTGTAGTGTTTCTGTTATTCCAACAGTTACACATGTTGTTTGTACTCTATGAATTAGAATGTAAAATTTCTGCTGGAACATATTAATCGTTTGCTCGCCAATATCCTGATACATGATATGGTTAAACTTAAGTTGAAGTTCTGATAATACCAAATTGAAGAAAGATAAAGCAATTCCTATGTCTATTGGAGTGTTGTTTAGTTGCTTCTTTCTTCAATAATTTGTTAATAAAGAACTGACAATACAAAGTCCGCTTAGCAGGTCGGGATTTTTAATGAATCAATCAGTTAAAATGCCATATCGAGTTTCTCCTTATAAATTATCCGTTCACTTGATGATGTTTGCGTTTAACTTTTTTTGATAAGTATGCCGTTCTACTTTTTTTGTAAAAAACTAATAATATTTCTTTTGAATCTGTAATTTGAAACATTAGCGTGTGTTATGTTATAATTGAACATTTTTATCAGAGAAATATTTGCAAGAGTGTTGGCCAATCGTAAAAGGTGCCTTGAAAGAGCATGGAATTACCTGCGAACTGAACTTGGTAAGTCATTGTAACCTCCATCTCTCTCTCTCTCACACACACAAAAAAAAAAAAGAAAAAAATTGCATTGTTGTCTACAACTAGTAGAATACTTCTAGAACTTTGTAGTATTTGTTAGTTGGTAAGGTGTTAAATCGTACAGGCGAGCTTGAGAACGAAGGTTACTTACATTTGGCTCATGTGTTTTGGCGAGAAGTGAAATTGCTCTCTGCTAACTATAGGATAAGCATTCCTGAATTGACTAGTGTTTAATGATCCTTAATTAAACATTATTTATCCAAAATTAAACCTTGTTGATGTGTCACCCAAAATTTAGGCTTAACATTGATTCTTTTTGGAACTCGCTAGGGAAGCGTTGCCCATCATGTCATTTTCAACTGCTCATACGATAATGAGCTTGCTGAGTTGAAATAATGAAATCTAAGTTATTGTTGAAAAAATGGATTTCCTCATTACAAGTGGCTATGGATAAAACGTCAAGTTTTTAACAGAATTCTTGATTTGCTCACATTTCTTTTTTAAGAAAAGATGTTTACAAAATCTAATTATGGTGTGAGGGTTATAAAAGCTCATAGATGATTTCTTCCTTGATGTCTCATTTTCAGTTGGGAATGGAAATTTAGTATGTTTCTGGAATGAAAAATGGGTTCTGGACCAACCCTTGAAGATCTCTCATCCAAACCTCTATCGGTGAGCTGTGAACCCTGACTCCACAGTAGCACAAAATAGAGCTGGATGTTTTGATGGGATTTCAACTCCTAACTCTTCTATGAAGTTTAAGTGTTTGATGTTTCTTTTCAGCTGAAGCAATTTAACCCTGTAAATAATGTTATTCCCAGATTTCGTTAGCTTCCTGTTTTTGGCTTAACAACCAAACTTTTTGCTCATTTAAAGAAATGGCTCAATGCTCTATCTGTAGGTTTTAGTATCTAGGAGCTTTCCATATATTTTTTTAGTAGCCATGTGAAATTACCACTAACAAACAAAATCAATACAGCTAAAGATTATTTATTCCTACATCCACCTTCTAGGAAGGGCTAATGAAGAACAAACCTCTAGCAAGGAAAATTAATTGCAGCAACAACAACAACATACCCAGTGTATTCCCACAAAGTGAGGTCTGGGGAGGGTAAGATGTATCCAGTCCGTACTGACACCTCCGAAGAAGTAGAGAGGCTGTTTCCGATAGACCCCCGGCTCAAGATAAGGAATAATATACAAGTGGATGGATGATGTAACAAAAATAAGGCGTAAGAAATATTGAAATAGAATTCAGAGAAATACAAAATACGAGAAATAAGGCTACACGAAAAAGAAAATAGGAACTAAGAAATAAGGAATAGGACACCTACCTAGTAGTAACACACTCACCAAAGACACCTGTGTACACATTTCTAAGAATACTAACCCGGCTACACCAGATCCCTCCTGACTGCTTACTACAACCCACACTCTCTCACTAGCCTTCTACCCATATCCGTAACCTCCACACCTTTCTATCTAGGGTCATGTCCTCAGTAAGCTGAAGCTGCGGCATGTCATGTCTAATCATCTCCCTCCAGTACTTCTTTGGCCTACCTCTACTCTTCCTGAAGCCATCCAACTGTAGTTTCTCGCACCTACGGACTGGGGCACCCGCGTCCCTACTCATCACATGCCCAAACCATCTCAACCTTCCTTTCCGCATTTTGTCCTCCACCGAAGTCACTCCCATCTTCTCCCGAATAATCTCATTCCTAACCCTGTCCCTTCTTGTAAGCCTACACATCCAACGCAACGTTCTCATTTCCGTCACCTTCAATTTTTGGATGATCTCAGTAACTCAACTTTTTTATAATTTCTTATTTGATCTGTATAACTACTTCAGCGGTCTGTATAGTGGTTCCTTTGAATAGCCTTCAATTCCTAGCTCTCCATGTGTGGTAAATCATAGCCCCTTAAATCGCTGCTATCACTTCCTTTTGAAATTTCTTCCAGTGCTTCTTTTAAAATTAGCTTTCTCTAATTTCTTTGTACTGTTTTCAGCATCTTCTTGATGCCAGTTAATAACAATTACTTCATCAAAATGTTGGATTGTCTGTCACAATTTTTGAATTTTTGGGATAGAATTAGGAAAGTTGAGATTTGTAACTCTCTTCATCTCAAACTCTTCTCAGTACCTTCCTGGTATTGTTAAAATGAAACCTATTCTACATTATCTAAGAAGATAAAAAATGAAAAATAGGATACCTGAGTGATACTGGGTTAAGGTTCCTTATTTGTCATACTTTAACATCTTGTTTAGTTATCTACTTAATGTCAAGCGATGTTAAGTTGCCGGGGCTTTGGCGAAAAAGTTCCCTACATAGGGAAAACATGTATATCTGTGAAATTTATTTCATTGTTAGGTACTTTGGAGAAATGTTCTCTGACATAGAGAAAGTATGTGCAGAATACAATATTTATTTCAGTGATTGGGGTTGTATATTGGTAATATTCTAAGTTTTTGTGATATGTCAGCAACTTTAAAGAGCATCACACACTATTACATTTGACCGGCTGTTATTTATTAGTATTGCTTTTCCACATTTGTCTTCCCACTTTTACTCTCTAATGAACATTAGTATTTTGTCTGCACAAGTATTATTATGTGTTTATGTTTTCTTTTGTTTGTTGTTCAGGTTGCAGGATCCATGACAGTTTCGACTACTATGAAGACAAGGGATCCCTATATTATTGTAAAAGCTAGGGATTTGATAAAACTTTTGTCTAGAAGTGTCCCTGCTCCTCAGGTTTGTATTTTTTTTATTCCTGTTGTTCCTCATCATCTCTGATTCATTTCTTATACTAGATGGTTGGTTAGAATTTTTTAGTAGTAATCAGTAAATAGCGTTGTTTTAGGAGTGAGCCCTGCTTCTATTCATGGAATGATACTCACTTTGTTTCAAAACCAGGAAAGGCTTGACTTTTGTTTTGATCAATAATCCAGGGGAGGTTTGACTGGTCGAGTTGTCGTTTATGTGTTGAATTATACAGTTATTTGCCACCTTTTATGTTTAATTTGATCAGCAGCTGTCTTATGCTTAATCAGAATGGTTTGCAAAGGAAAGTGTTTTTTAAAAAAGTGGGAGGCTTTGGTACATGGCTGTTATCAAGTAATGGTTTGCGTGATATTTGAGATTTATGTGTCATTTTATTTTCTCAGCAGAACATATATCTTCATTCTGCTTGGATTTTGTTTCGCAGAAAGAAAATTTGCACTCAGCTACCTATTGCATATAGTTCAACGGCCATCTATTCTACTTTTCTATTGCTTTATTTTTGTTTTTCACTTTGCATGATCTTTGGTATAACAGAAGAGAAGAAAATACATTCATTTATCAACATATTTGTTGTCCCTGTCTCCTCTGGAATTTGAATGTCAAGTTGGAGGATTGCTTCACTACATTTATGGGTTCTTTAAATCATCCAATAGTCTCTTCAACTGTTGTTTAACTCTAAATGATATTTGCTTGGGCAGGCTGTCAAAATCCTGAATGATGAGATGCAATGTGACATCATTAAGATCGGCAGCCTGGTTCGCAACAAGGTGTGGTATGCTCATCCCTACTCAAATTAAGTACATGTATTTCAACTTTGTCTTTTATCTTGCGGATGATTTTGATAAGAATATGCATTGCTATGGCTGTCAAATTTGTTGTTGGATGCTCGTAGAGTTAAAATGTTCCTTCACTATATACACACTTTTGATAAGTATGTTCATCCGCAATATTACATTTTTTTGATAAGTATGAAAGGGCTCGCAGCCCCCCCTATTCGTTGCATACTTATTTTTTCTCCCATCGTGCATATCCCTTTGCCTTGAGGAAACTCGAACCTCGATTCTCCTTAGCATGAAATTTGTTTCTAAGTTTGCCTGTTTGTTCTTCACTAATGTGTCTTGAATTGCACCATATGCAGTTAGATTGATATGTGCCTTTTGCCTTGTTGATTATCACTATTGTGTCAAAGGTACTAGTAAAGATGGATATGATTTGTAAACTTACTATATACATTTAAGTTATTAATTATTATTCTTATGCATATTATATTTAAGATATGATTTCTGATGCATCTTGAAAGAATGTTTAGCTTCTTCGATTAAAGACTGCTTTGTCCATTCCATTTTATATGACAGTGTTTTACTAGATATATAGTTTAAGATGCTAATATATAGTGACATTTATATACTATATATATCTTGGATTAGTGTTAGGGAAAAAATGTTAAAGCAGTGGCTGCAAAGGAAATTTCATAGGAATGACATCACAAAAAAGTTAAAACATTGAATGCCTGAACGTTGTACAAGTTTTAGAGAATGATATTGTTAGTCGAATAGTGTCAAACATATATCCCAGAAAAGGAAACAGAGTCATTCAATTTTGAATCAAGATAAGTAAAATAGTTATAATGGGAATTGGATGTAATGCTCATCGTCAGATAATGGATTTTTTGGGTATTCACGGCATGTGCATTTGGTTGGCGTTGCCTAAACTCATGTGTTTAAACTGTAATTTTTTTTTTTCAGGATCGTTTTGTGAAACGCAGACAATATCTTGTTGGTCCCAATTCGTCAACTTTAAAGGTTAGTGGATTGGGTTTTGCACCTTTCTAGGGAAATCGCAACTGGCTAGGAGAACTTCCTATGCACGTTGTTGTTGTGTAGGACTTGGACTGTAGTTTTGTCAAAACACTGTTCTCTTGACCAATGACCATTTTGTCAAGGAGTATTTCTTATTTCTTTGCTTAGGCCAGGCATGAACTGTAGAGTATTTGTACTGTGTTTGTTACCAGTCAGGATGAATTATTTATTTATAGTGGATGCCCTAGCTTCCAACGGGAAGACTTTCCCAGAATATTCGTCTTAATAATGATGAATTTGTGATTTTGAACTGCCAAATAATTAAATTGAACTTCTAGAGAGTAAATAGTTTACCTTATTGTGGGTAATTATTTTATTGCTCCTTTGTGTTAGTTGTTAATCATGGGTATTGCCAGGTAAACTGATGACCCTTGACCAAAACCATGTGAGGTGACCAGAACCATGTGAGATTTAGTCCTACCCTCCTACCTGCACCAGCGACTCATCCAGATCAAATTATCTATAGAATGGAGATATAGATCGCATGAATGTTGGTGAATATCTGATAAATCATCTCGAGTTATTACCTTCTGACATATAGCTTGATATATATCACTTTGAATGTAGGCACTGGAGATTTTGACCGGCTGCTATATCCTTGTCCAGGTATACTCGAATGATAACTTGCTATACATGTAAACTGCAAATTTGGTGTTGTTTTCTTTTCTTGTTTACATTAAACCTTTTGCTTATCATTGAATCCTAGAGTACATGATATAAATATTCTTGTCAAAATTGAGAACAAACCTGAATCTTTCTTTGAATTGAGTAGGGAAACACAGTTGCTGCTATGGGTTCCTTTAAAGGTCTAAAACAAGTGAGGAGGATTGTAGAGGACTGTGTACTGAACAAGATGCATCCGCTACATCATATCAAGGTAAATGAGCAAGTGCATGATAATTAAAAATGAATTTCATGGGGTCTGCGGCTATTTATTATGTTCTGGCTAAAATATCTGATAATTCACTTTTGCTGGCATATCTTCAACCATAGATCCTTATGCTGAAGAGAGAGCTTGCAAAAAATCCAGCTCTGGCTAGTGAGAACTGGGACAGATTTCTTCCACAGTTTAAGAAGTAAGGCATCCTTTCATATGGTGTTGAGTCAGATTAATTTTTTAATCTGTTGTGCCAATTTTGAACCTTGAATATTATTTTGTTCCTCTTTGTCCATTCAGGAAGAACGTTAAACAAAAGAAAGTTAAGACCAATGAAAAGAAACCATATACGCCTTTCCCACCTCCTCAGCAACCTAGTAAGGTGAGTTGCCGTTTTGGCCCCATCTTTGTCCGTTTACTTTGTTTGCCTTTTCTTTTCTCTATCTCTATTTAATATGTGGAGTTTTAAGCATAATAAACCATTGTCAGTATGCTCCAGTACTGTGTAATTATCATTAGACAATTACTGGCAGTCTGGCATGGTGCTGTAATTAGTTTTTCTGTTGAATCCTGCTACTGCTTTGCTTTGCTATTATCTCACTGGCGCGCACTGGATTTTGTGGTTTATTTATTTTTGTCTTTAAATGTCTATTGTCTCCTCTTTTGCGGTGACGAGGATGTATTAAGATATATCCTCTGTTAATTTAATCCAACATGTATAATTTTTTTGGATGTAGATTGATCAACAACTGGAAAGTGGTGAGTACTTCTTAAGTGACAAGAAGAAGTTGGCAAAGCAGTGGGAAGAGAAGCAAGTAAAACAGGCTGAGAAGGTTGCTGAAAACAAGAAAAACCGGGAGCAAGCTTTTGTTCCACCTGAGGTTTGTATTCACATAATCTCATCAGGGCATGTTTGTTTTTGCACCCCATATATACATTTCCTCTTAAACATTGTTTGTGCGCACTTCTGCAGGAACCAAAAACACATAACCAAGATGTGTCCAACATTGATAAAGAGGATGTCATTGCCATGGCATCATTATTGAAGGTATTTCCATGATGCTTATATATATATGTGTGTGTGTGTCTGGACTTTGATCCTTGTGCGTCTGGAATTTGATTCTTGGATTGCTAATGATATGATGCACATTCGTATTGGTCTTGCTGCAGAAAAAGGCGAAGGAGTTCAGGAAGCAAAAATCAATTGACAAGATTGATGCTGAGGAATTTATTGCAGGCCCTAGCAAGCCATCTAAAAAGAAATCGAAGAGCTTTAGATAAGTACTACTTAGAAAGTCTGCTTGAACTCAGATATGCTGCCAAATTTCAACTGTCTGTGGGAAAAGAAAGTAATTGGCTGTTGGTGATTATGATTACTGGAGAAAGTCTTGTAATACTTGCAGAGTGCAAATTGCTCTTGTTACTGTTGCATCTTCATTCAGCCACCATTTTGACCTTAAAATTCTGAACCTTCCTTTCCATGTCCATCAGCACGACATGCAGCTAATCCTAGTAGCTTTAAAAGTGGATACATTTTGCCTTTAGGCCTCCACGCGCCATCAAAAGAGAAGTACTTCATTTTACTTTCTCAAGATTTTAGAAATATTGTTGGTTTAACCACATGGGACCTTGATATGACTTTTTAGAATTTCTTTAATTGTTAATTATGGATTAGAGTACTATGGTTAATTAGCTGTTAGACCACTTCTCTTTTGGATTAGAACTAATGTTAAAAAGTGCAACTAAAATCTGCAGAACCATCCAACATATTCATTAATAATACTTTATTAGTATGTCGTAAAAAACATCCATCAAATAATTTTAGCATTTACTGTTTGTTTTGTTTTCCCTTTTTGACTAAACTTCTAGAAGATTTAATAATACTTTCAAGTTAGGTAACATTTTTGCCAAACAATCAAAAGTTTGAATAAAGTGTATGAGAAAGAAATTTCTACTATTTTGAAAGTCTAAATCTGTTCAAAACTTCAAATGAAACTAAATTGAGAGTACGCCAACTATGCCAAAACAGAAAAAATATTCAATTGTTATAAATGTATTTACATTATAGTGAATATCTATCGATATTTAATAAGATTTAGTTGATATCTATTAGGATTTGAAGTATCTGACTTTTAGTCAGAAATTAGGATTATTGAAATTAAGATTATTTTTTTCTATAAATAAAGAAGTTTTGTTCATTGTATTCTCAATCTTATGATCTCTTATCCCTCAATGAGAAGAAATAAGAACCACTCCCTCTATTCTCTCTGCTCTTTTTTATTATTATTTTATACCACATTATCAGCACGAGACTTTGCCAAACAAGATGAGATATAAATCTAAAGGTAATTTCAAGGTTAGTAATTTCTTATGTTATCTATCTTTTGTTTTAATATAATTATTATTAGATTTGAGGAAAAATAATTGGTTTAGAATCATTTATGTTTTAAATTTATTTCTCAAGAACAATATTATCAAAAGGGATGATAATATATTGGGTTCAAATCCTATTGATTTATGCCTAAGACGTTTTTATATGGGTAAGACGTTGAATTTGAATCTCAATGCATCATACTGATGATATTATGATGGTCAAGGAAAAATAATATGTTTTTGATGAAAAGCCATAAAACTTGTCCATTGAATATGCTCCATTCCAAGAAGTGAATGTGGTAGCAATATATGATAAGTCTGAAAGGTGATAATTTGCTCCATTCTTGAAGTGAATGTGGTAGCAATATAAAGAAATTCTTTCTATCATATTTATGCCTCGATTTGCTCCTAAAGTAGCAATATCATGAAAGAGGTTATAAGCTATCATAATTTGATAGGCGTAAGGCACAATTATATTCCATTCCTGGGGAATGAGAACCTTATTAATGCAAACGTGCACTTGAATGTGATGGTATCACAACTCACCTCCGAATGAGACAGATAACCGAAAAGAGTTATTTTGAAATCTACTTCTAAAGTAACAAATCTGAAATTTATTCATGTAATAGTAAATCTGAAATTTACTAAAGTAAAAGGATACATGTCATGGTAAACTTGGGATTTACTAAATAAAAGTTCATAAATTGATATGAACAGTTGTGACATCTCAAAGATGTGCATATTGAGTATTAGACATGTATTAAAGAACTAGAAGATTCTTTGAGAATTGTTTATGTCGTTTGTTCTCATGATAAGTTGGTTGAACCAACTAATGTTGGAATTGAATTCCTTAAATCTGAAAAGTATAAAAGATGAATATGGGCTCGTTCACCTATCATGTGATATGTTGAAAAGATACATCAATAAGATGATCATGTGTACATTCATGGTCAACCTACGTTTGACATTCATAAAGTTACTTGTTCAATTAAATTGAGCATAATTTTCAGATTGTATAATCAAGATAATTCATCTTGATGATGATGGTTTAGCATTGAATGTCTTTCATAAATAGTTGAACCATTACTAATGAGAACAAAGTTTCATGTATTGGTAAGAAATATGATATGTTGCATACAATAGCACTTGTATATATTAGACCAATATATTATGATTATTTCTTCCCTCTCAATTGGTTCAAGTCAGGAACCAACTATTCCATCTAATAATTTTGATGTGCGGTATACGATTAATAAATATATCATGATACATAAAGATGGATTCCTCAAAGAAGATAGAGTATGTATGTTATTTTTTCTGACATAAGGAGGAGATTAAAAGCAGCTATGAAATATGTTAGAAATTATCATCAGATCCTCATTCAAAAGATAATTCAAGTCAAATGCTGAAAGCTTTTCATATTTAGCTGCAAGTGCTCCTATTTTGTGTTCTTAAAGGATAAAGTCTATGCATGCGTGAAACATGATAGACCAATCGGTTCCAAATGAAACAAGGAGCAAATAATCATAATAAGAAGATAATGTGATCTTGAAAAGCCTATGACATAACACTTCATGAAACCTAGGTTCAGGTACCTGAAAATAATGAAGTAATGAGATCTCAAAATGTTATGTCGTATTATGAACCGATACAAAATGATATATCATTAACGATATCTTTGATACGATATTGGCGCAATATTGTAAAAGATTACGAGGATCTGAATTCTATGTTTATTTAAGCATGCTGACGTAGAAACATTTATCAAGTGACATGAAAGGATGCATCTTGGTAAGTGTAAAACTTATCTGATTTGCAGTCCAGACACTTGAAGATGTTACATATGACATGTTGAATATTGTCACTTGACAAAATTCATATGAAATTTTCTAAGAATTCAAAATGTTTGAAGCATATAAAAGTTTTTGGGAAACTTATTTAGAATCCTTATATTGTATAAGCTTATAGCTTGAAAATCATTAAAACTCTTGGAGAGTTTTCAAAAGCAATAAGATTATTTGTTGAAACGCGAAACATACCGAATTGGATTGGTCCTGAAGTACCATATCTTAGTCTAATTGTTGTACTAATGTATCTTGCAAATACTACAAGGCCTGATATAGCCTTTTCAGTTAATTTGTTAGCAAGATATAGTTCTGCTCCTATTAGGAGACATCGAAATGAGATCAAACACATGATTTTATTCTAAAGCTTGCAGTCTTAATCTTGTTGGTTATGCTGATACTGGGTACTTATCTGACCCGTATATAGCTCAATCTCAAATAGGTTATGTGTTCATATGTGGTGGTACTGCAATATTTTGGAGATATACAAAGCAGTCTATCATAGCCACTTCATCGAATCATACTGAGATAATAGTTATTCATGAAGCAAGCCGATAATGTGTATGGTTGAGGTCCATAATACATCTCATTCGAGAAAAATGTGATGTGAAATATGACAATCTACCCACAATTTTATACGAAGATAATGCATCATGCACAACATATCTTAATGGAGGATTCATAAAAGGAGATAGAACGAAGCACACTTCATCAAAGCTTTTCTACATACATGAGCTACAAAAGAATGGTGATATCAACGTGCAACAGATTCGTTCAAGTGAAAATGTGGCTGATTTATTCACCAAGTCTTCTCCAATTACAATTTTTAAGAAGATGGTGCACAAGATCGGGATGCAAAGGTTCAAGGATGTTCTCATTACCGATGCAAAGGTTCAAGGATGTTCTCATTAGAGAGAGTTAATATGTGTTGTACTCTTTTTTCCTTATGAGGTTTTGTCCCACTGGATTTTCCTTGCAAGGTTTTTAATGAGGCAGTCGATATGAGTATTATTAGAGATGTGTACTCTTTTTCCTTGACTAGATTTTTTTTCCCACTGGGTTTTTTCTAGTAAGATTTTAACGAGGCACATTATCTATCTAGACATTCAAGGGGAAGTGTTATAAATGTATTTACATTATAGTGAATGTCTATTAAGATCTAATAAGATCTAGTTGATATCTATCAGGATTTGAAGTATCTGACTTTAAGTCAGAAACTAGGATTATTTTCCCAAATAAATAAAGAAGTTTTGTTCATTATATTCTCGATCTTATGATATCTCTCATCCCTCAAGAGAAGAAATAAGAATTACCCTCTCAATTCTCTCAACGCTTTTTTTCTTGTTCTTTGTTGTTTTATAATATCAATGCTATTCTCTGCATTATAGCCAGTAAATTAGGGGGTTCGTAGGGGGGGGGGGCATATTTAATCCAAAATTAATTGCATTTTAAAGTCAGTAAATTACGGGAGTTAAGTTTACTTTCTTTCTTTCCTTTTCTTTAATTTAAACTTTCTTGTTCCAAGTCCCATAATAGAATTTAATTATGATAATCTAATACATGTATTATATTCTTTCGATCTCAATTTAGTTTTGATACTAGTGTTCGAATTTGAGAATCAAATAAAATTATTTTTTTACTGCAACTTTTTGGAATACTAAAACCACACATAAATTATATTTATTTTATTAATTTCATACTTAAATTATTAAAAAATCAAACTATTAATTTTCGTATTTAAAACTCATTAAGAGGGCCAAGTGGCCTATAAAAGGGGCTGCACTCCCTTTGTGTGGTATGTGAGGAAGAACAAAAACAATAATGTTATGATATCAATAATTAATTAATTATTTTTGTTTCTTTCTTGTTCAATTTTCTTCTCTCTCTTGGTCTTATTCAATTTTCTTCATTTCTTTCCTTCTTCTTAAAAGACCACAATAAGTTTTATTTCATCTTTTTATTACAGTAGTAATAGTTAAAAAAAAAAAATTATCTTTATTATACACCATAGCACATCTTAACGGAACAAATCGAGTATTTAGTTAAAAATCTATACGCATGAATAATTCACTAATTATTATTTCCTCTATTATAGTAATTGCATAACTTTTTAAGAATTTTTTTAAGATTCAACGATGAAACACCTTTTTTCCTTTTCATTTCATATTTAACTAATTTAAATCATACATTGTAAAATCTATTTTTAAAATAATGCTCTTAATAAAATTATATTTAATTATTCTATCACTACACCATAATCCATGTCCATCCAAAGGAGAAATACAAAAGCATACGATAAAACTATTTGCTATTTTTTATCTAATGTAAAAGGAAAAACAGTTAGACGACCCACCATACCAATTTTCCTTTTTCCCTGCCCCACACACAGCCTGTCCATTCAATTTATTTATATCTCCTTTCCACCATTAACAATTTTCCATCACTCTTAATATCCCTCACTTCACTATTTTCTCTCAATTCACAATTGCCATGGCTTCCAATACCGAAGAAGCAGCAGTTGATATGTCCCCCTTTTTTCATTCTCTACAAAGATGGGAGCATCAGTAGATTACGTCCAGATGTTAATGCACCTCTCTGTGACGATCCACAAGCTCCTGTTAGATCAAAGGATGTCGTAATTCAACCCGAAACAGGAGTTTCCGCACGTTTATTTCTCCCCAAAATAACCGATCCAAACCGAAAACTCCCCGTTGTGATTTACATTCATGGCGGGGCTTTCTGTATTGGATCTCCACGTTCCATTGTTTTCCATAATTTCATCAGCACTTTAGTCGAAAAGGCTAATTTTATTGTTGTTTCAGTTGATTATAGACTTGCCCCTGAACACCCTTTTTCCGCTACGTATGATGATTCATGGGCAGCATTTCAATGGGTAATTTCACATGTTAATGGAAAAGGTTCAGATTCGTGGCTAAATGATCACGCTGATTTTAGTAAGATTTTAGAAAGTTTTGTTTTTCGTGGCGGAGAATGATCCTCTGAAGAAAGGGGCAATGGATTATTACGAGGGGTTGAAGAAGAGTGAATGGAAAGGAGAAGTGGATATAATGGAGACGAAAGGGGAAGGCCATTGTTTTCATTTCTTCAATCCAATGTCTGAGAAAGCTGTTGCTATTGTGGATAAACTAGTTGGTTTCTTGAAGCAAGGGTACTTACTAGGTTTTATTTTAAGGTTATTTTTGACTGAATTCTGGTTCTTTAGTAGTTACATTTAAATAAGATGAAGACGTTTTTATGAGCATTAGTATTGATTTTTTGGTTCTTGTAATTTGAATTTTTGAGATCTAGCAGTATATTTAAGACCAAAAAATAGCTCATCTGTTTCCTTGTTCCTTCTGGGGAGTATAAATCACTGACTACAACATGTACGAGCTTTGTTTAAGTGACTGTTTCTCTTGCCATGGACTTTCTCACTAGGTAACTTGCAAGGCAAAAATGTGCTATTAGTATGAGATGGAAGAGCATGAGGATTTTATGTGACCTTAAAAATGTTGTTGACGTGATTTTGAAACGCTTGCTACGTTCGGAAGCTCTCAAGCGTGTTGAATTATGTCGATATATATATATATATGTATCAGTGTTTCTAGACGTTTGAGTAAAATAGCTCATACTTTGGCTAGATTTTCTAAAGGTGCGTTTGAACTATGTGTAGTTCCTTGATGCAGTAACACAGAGTGTTCAAGTTTCGGAGAAAAAAGAACTAGCTAGGCAAAAGTAGCTCTCATAGAAAAGCTATGCTTATGTGATAAATAAGTGGAATAATCTTGATTCGTGCACGAATGCTTAACCAGACATCATTGTCACAAAAAATAATTGCGTAACAAAGTTCTCTATTAAAACGATATTAGTTATTTTTGATAGTGTAACAGAATCCTATGCATTTTGTTCATATCTAATGTAGTGTTGCTTCCTGCCTCTTTTTTAGAACAGTAGTGTCGAGTCAGTTCCACACTTGTCAAGGGTAATGGGTGCTCATATTGATAAATTACGCCGTACAAACAAGTAAAACAAAATTTATGTATACACAAATTCAATTTTGTCTTCTTAATAAAAATTTTAGCTCCGTTGCTAATTGAATATAATACCATAAGGTGCATAAAAAGAATAAGCTAGAGAATTGAATTACACCAAATTGTAGTCATAAATTTCTGGCTACGTTGGCTTTTCTTTTAATTTAATTAAAGAATGACTCGTCAATGTCAAACAACGTCACACTGGTTGAATTGTTGTTCAAAATGTAGATTCTTTAAATTGATCTGACCCCGCAGGTTGGTGATCTCTATCATCTTTTGTACTGCAATACAACCAAGCTTTTGATTTTGGTTACATTGCAAAATTATATAAATATCTCAATTTCTTTTATAAGTTGCTTCCCTCTAGTATATAACTAATACCTTCATTTACTTCCAGGCTCGAGCATATGTTTGCAATCTTACATGATATTGTATGTTTTCTCTTCGTAAGCTTGACAATGTAGATTTTGATTATTGACAATACTCGAAAATATGTTAATTAGAGGGAAAATTATTCCCACCCATCAATCATATTGATTAGTATTTGAAGAGAACCGCTACAATAAAATATTGCCGCAAGGCTTATCAATTTTTCTCGAGATTTGAAGTTTATAGTCATGTGTCAGATAGAAAGAACAGTGTAAGAGAGGGGACAAAAACAAAAGACACTATGATATATCGGAAAGAAATAATAGTCTAAGATAGAAAAAGAAAAAACAGGAGCAAACAAAATTAAGATATTATTATATGATGTGCATGATAGAAAAAAATAGTCAAAGAGAGAAGGAAAAAACTAATACTATAATAAATCACTATGTAGAAATTATTTTTCCCGTGAGGACCACTTTCGAATTTTTGGTTTCGTATCAAGTAGTTGGACGGAGACATCAATGGTCATAAGAGAATGTCCTAGAAATTACTTGATATCAGAGTCACAAAAATGTCATAACATATTTAGTGGTGGAGCTAATATTTACACTAAGAGGGTTCAAAATTAAAAAAATATGAGGAAGTTCAATGTCTGCTATATATATATATATGAAAACTAGTTTTAATCTTATATAAATAGTATAATTTTTTGTCGAAAAGAGTTCGAATGAATGAACCATCACTGAATATACCTGATATCATAAATTTTTAAACAACTCTATGCTTGATGAATTATATCGCTATGCATAATAATATGAAACCGGAGAGTAGTAATACTTAACCACTCCAATTCTGTATTGCATTTGCATTATAATAACAATAATGTATTTGGTATAAGTGTAAAACAAAAAAAGTCGGTATATGCAGCACATTATTCCAATGGGTCCCAGTTCAGTATGGCATGTCATACAACAAATTTTGTTTTAGTCTTACTTTTCGAATACTACATGTCAAGAGTTTGACACACTTTATTATCCTACCGTTTAGTTATTAAAAAATCCTTATAGATTGAATTATTAATGGGTTTAATCGATCAAAGCTATTTAATTTGGGTATTATGACTTAATTTCTTAAATCATTTTTGAAAATTTATAGTTTATGAAAATCTATTAATTTTTTGTGTTTCTTTTGAATATGTAATTAATGAGTTGTTTTATTTTTTTTAGTCAAATTATTAATTTTATTTTCAGTGCTTGGCTCATACATAGAAGCACCATGAATTCTTGATCGATGATCGTTTTATTCTAAATTCAGGTACCCACCAAATATTTTTATGTCGTCTTGCAACATGTTTTTCCTTAGTGATTTTGTCTTGCCTAAGCACTATAATACATGCTAGAAGATTATGTGATTATCAAGGTCTATTTTGAGAGTTGAAAACTTTTTTTCATGTAGAAGTTTTTATTTAAGAATGCTAAAGGTTAGTTCTAGAAAATGATGGTTAGATTGGTTTTGTTGTATGGAACGAACATGATGCAATTTCAGTTTAGCAAGGACATAACCTTAAAAAGAAGGTTATGAAGAAATTAGATTAAGGCATAAAGTTAGTTAGATAGTTAAAACCTAAAGCAAGATAAATTTAGGCTAAAGAATTAGAGAAATCAAAGCAAATTAAGGAACAAACATGAGTTGAAAGGAATGCACAAAAACTGTGTTAATGAGTTGAAAGGAATGCACAGAAACTATGTAACGAACAAGCTTCAAAAACATTATCCGAAAAGGGTAATGTTCATAGAAGGTGTTCTACATGTAAAAAGCTTTCTTTTTCTTTTTCTTTTTTGAGGTTTTTAGATTACAAATGTCATCCATGAAATGCGAATCCCTTCGATTATGTTACAATAAAGCCATCATTAAAATTAAGGTTTAGGCTTCTTATATCATATACTCTAAAAATAATTTTTTTTTAAGAGTAAAACAATATCATCATTTTAAGATTATAGTTCTTTTCATATAATTTTTAAATATTTAAATATTAATTTTAAATTGCCGAATTAATCTAATCTAACTTTAGGAGTAGTAAAATTATGGCTAAAATTATATGAGAAAAATTAATGTTAGTAAGAGTATAGTGTAGGAGGGGAAAAGGGGAAAATATCAATGATTTCCAGCAAAATTAGAGCAGTAGCAACTATTGGACAATAAAATTTTTGAGATCAAAAAATAAATAATTTGAGATAAGA
Source organism: Capsicum annuum (assembly GCF_002878395.1). Lineage (NCBI taxonomy): Eukaryota > Viridiplantae > Streptophyta > Magnoliopsida > Solanales > Solanaceae > Capsicum > Capsicum annuum. Next base: position 153,736,053 of record NC_061111.1, on the reverse strand, counting down.
AAATATGCTGCAACAATCAATTTATTGATTTCAATATGTAAGTGTTACAATCTCTATAAATCCTCTGATTCGCCTTTTCAAATATAAATTCAAAGGCTTAAAGTTTGATCTTGAATTTGAACTTGATTTGAATGCTTTGAGGGACTTGATCTTGACTTGTGCTTGAATTCAAGGGTTTTTGAGCTTGTTCTTGAATATTGCGGTCTTGATCTTGAATCTTGATGAACTTGATTTGAATGCTTGAGCTTTTTAGAGACGTTTGATCCACGAGCTTTCTCTTACTACTTGTTAGAGTTTTGGGGTCCCTCTTTCTGAATTATGAGACCCCTATTTATAGTTGTGGAAAAGGAAGAGTCATGATGAAGATGGACTTCCTTTGACCAATCAAATTCAAGTGACGTGACGCCTTTTATGGGCTTTGATTTTATTGGGCTTGCTGTATTATTTTGACATGTGGCATGGTCCTATTGGCTCCTTCACTTGACTTGGTATGCCACATCACTTGACACATGGCGTTTATTTGGGCCAGTAGAATATGACATATCTTGGGTTTATCAAAGTTTGTTCATCATTTGTATCCCAAACCAATGGGCTAGCTCAATAAAGAATAGAATTTGATTAAATTCATATATGTTTGGATTTAAATAATTAATCCAAAATATTTATTTGGAACTAATATATTTTGAATTTAATATAATTCGAATTTTATACGGATTTAAATCTTCAAAATTACATCGCCTGCAATAACTTTATTTCTTAAAAGAAAATAAAAGGAAAACAATAAAAGTTTTATTGACAGAAAGACTTCTATATGTTTATTTCCTAGGAGTCCTAATATTCACGTAGAAGTATGCATCTTTCTGGCGAAATAAAAATTATGGTGAGTCTTTTTTTCATTATAACAAAGGAGTCCTCTTATGTTCTAAGATAAATCATATAGGAATCTAAAATCAAATTCTTTTTAATTTATAAATATTTTTTATTAAAAAAGTAATTTTGTGTGGTGATTGAATTGTTAAAGCCTACAGGAAATAGAATGGGTAGTTAATTTTTTTTTTTTGGTTAGTTTTATCGCCTCTTTATTTAAATTTTTCTTACAAATTTTTTATACTTTATTAAAAAGTTATCTATTTTAAATAATTAAAAGCTACATGTGCGGCTAAATTAGTTTGTTAAAAAGTTCATAAAGGTATACTCTTTTATTAAAGGTTTATTTATTTTAAAGATAATTTAAAATAATGCGAAGTTTTTTCATATATATAAATTCACTGTCTAATTAAAATGTTATAAATTGAAATAAAAAAAGGCATAGTGTATAGAAGTATATGCAAATACTCACGTATATTTTCTAAAAGATAAAAATATGAAATTAGTTGTAACCACATATTTAACTGCATAAAGTAACTATTACTATATAATAGTAAAATAACCAAAATACTCATAAATATTGAATAAGTATTTATTTGTCAAACACAATAAACTAGTCCTCTATAATTTCAAAACTTCACATGACACATATTATAAAGATTTATACAACATATAATTTATGAAAATATAATTATTTACTCAGCACTTATTAAAATTATTTTAAACATCTTATTTAAAATGTAATATTAAATTGATCTTCTATTTTCAACATGCACAAGATATAACGACAATTCTTTAGCATTATGATTCGACGCGTCGTCGCACTGTTGAAGCAAAGTGTAGTCATGTTTCTATTGGGATTGATGGGACCAAATCATTGACTCTTCTTTACTGTTTCTTTCCTCTTTCCCACAACAATAGAAAGAAAGTAGTACTCCCCTACTACTATTTTAGGGTATGAAAAGTTTCCGATATAGGAGAAAAAAATATTGAATTCAACTTTAGATATGTATAAAATATTAGATGATGGTTGATATTGATCGCCCGTACATAGGTCCAATATTTAAGGGTGAGTGTTTGGTATTTGGTTTGATATTTTGAATATTTGGATTCGATAATTTGGTAATCGGTATTTAAATGTAGATACCACATGTCATACTTATAAATATCGATTCGGTAATTCGATAATCGATAAATTAAATTTTGGTTCGGTATGATATTTGGTAATACCATATTATAATTAGAGATGTGCAAATGTCCGTTTAAACTTCAAAGAGTATATTTAATAGAAATCTTATTTAGTAATTTTTTGTTGCTTTTTACAAATATATTATTAAGGTTCAAGAAATTCTTTGAGATGACTAATACTATTGTCTATTGGGTTGGCTAGACATATCGTATTATATATATATAATACGATATTCGATATTTACCGAATATCAAACGATTTTAATATCTTGTACCAAACCCAATCCCTAATATCAAAATATTGAAATTTTACTCCCAAATATCATACCAAATACCGAATTATCAAATACTAAATTTTTCAGTTCGGTACGGTAATTTGATTTTCGGTATTTTATGTCCAGCCCTACCAATATCTATGTATATCGATCTAAAATTTATACATATGTACTTAGTAGAATTGCGCTAAAATTTTGAAAATAATTACTGAATATTGATAGCAGCTTACGAAACTGTTTGAAATAATAGTACTACTTTTACAACCATAATTATATTCTATCAATATCCAATAAATAAATTTCCACAATTTCTAAACTTAAAATTACATTTCAACATAATTTTATATAAATATTGGGTCCGCAAACAGACGATTGGTGATTATTTAGTAGTCGTTTGGCCATGAAAATTATTTTTTTCCAGAGTTGGAGTTGGAGTTGAAGATGAAGTTGGAGTTGGAGTTGGAGTTGTGTTTGGCTATGTCTTTTTGAAATTTTTTTTTTAGACTTTTGAAAAATATTTTTTAAATATGATTTTATACCTTCAACTTTTAAAAATTATCAAAATCACCCAACTACTAATTTACCTACTATTATACAATCAAATGTTGAGAAAATAATTTATATGTCTTCAATTGATAAAATAATTAACAACAAACTAATTATTAT
>NC_061111.1:153708857-153730057 GCF_002878395.1 Capsicum annuum | reverse complement strand
CAAGATTTTGCTACTTCAGGAGCAAATCGAGGCATACATATAATGTAGAGAATTTTTCTCTAGCATATCTTATAATCATATAAGCGTGTGAAAATATCATCACATTTGATGATCATTATCATATTGTCCCTCCACGCGTATATTTGTGCATTCAATCACTTGTCTTCTTTCAGACATATTATGCATTGCTACCACACACACCTCGAGAATGAAGTAAGTTGTCATATTTCAGACTTATCATATATTGCTACCACATTCACTTCATAAAATGGAGCATATTCAATGGGTCGAATTTCATGGCTTTTCATCAAATACCCATTATTTTGCCTTAGCCATCATAATATATCAATATGATGCATTGAAATTCAAACTCAACGTCTTATCCATATAAAGGCGTCTTAGGTATAAATCGATGGGACTTGAACCCAACATATTATCATCTATTTTGATAATATTGTTCTTGAGAAATAAATTCAAAATATAAATGACTCCAAAACAATTATTTTTCCTCAAATCCAACAATAATTATATTATTAGTAGCAAAAGACAGATAACATAAAGAATTACTAACCTTGAAATTACCTTTAGATTTATAATCTCACCTTATTTGGCAGAATCTCATGCTGATAACGTGTTATAAACTAATAAAGAATAAAGAAGAAGAGTAGAGAGAATAGAGAAAGTGATTCTTATTTCTTCTCTTGAGGGATGAGAGATCATCAAATTGCAAATACAATGAACAAAATTTCTCTATTTATAGGGAAAATTTACTCTTAGTCTGAGTAAAAGACAGATGCTTCAAATCCTAATAGATATCAAAGTAAATCTTGATAGACATTCACTATAACGTAAATACATTTATAACATGATGAAAGTTTTTGAAGAAATTTTTTTAATTTTCAGTTATTTCAAATTCTAAACAATTATACACACTCTTAATTATATACATATTTTTTTGTGAATTTTCGTCACTCACGTATTTTCAATCTTCTAAGATATTTAATTTTTATATAATATATTCTAAGTAAAACAATACTTTCTTTTTTCTTAAAAGAAAGTATAAAAAAAATGATTTCATAAAACAAATTTATTTTTATTCATATTTTTAATAAGTTTTAAACTTGTTTATTATTTGTATATATAATATATGAATCTCATATTCTCTTCTTATCTTATTTTATCCTTTCTATTTTACATTAAATTATTTATCATTAATGTGTTTTTTTTTGTGGGTGGGTGGGTGGGTGGGATGTTTTCCTTTCTTTACTTTCCTACGTATATGCAATTTAGAAAATGAAAGATTTAGCAAATTGAAGTTTCATCTTTCTTTTTGTGGAATGTCTTTTTCATTTTAATAGGTTCATTATTAGGCAGTTTTAAATGAGTTTTCAATAAGCTAAAATTCTTAAAGATTATTAAATAAAGGAAAACACAATAAATGATAGTTAATATAAAGTAATTATTTTAAGAAGTATTTTTTTTTAATACATAGCTCATCATAGGTGAAGAAAAATAGGAAAATATCAAAATATTAATAAAAAATTAATTAATATTTTTGGTCATAGAGATGTGCCACATAACCTTGTTGTGTCTAAAATACAGAAAATAAAACGAAATATATTACCAACTTCAAAAATTTATTTTTTTATAAATGATTATTTAATGTTTATAGAAGAGCAAGATTCCACTAATGGGAAAGAATGAAATAAAAAGAGGCATTCAACTTCATGAAATCATTGTTATCTTAGTAATACTTTTATATTTCTTAAGTTGTAAGCTTGAACGGTTTAGACCAATCAACGATAGAAAGTAGTAATAATATTTAAAAATAGTTAACAATTTTTTTTTTTATAAAATATGAAAAATTAAGAACTACAGTTTTACATACAAACGTAATTGCTATTGTATAATTGAAAATTTAGAGTCATTTAGCGCCATTGGTGCATTGGAAGGTGTCATCTCATTTTATAGGGATCTTCATTCTATTGCACATATCCTGAATTTATTTCTGCTTATTTTTTTTTACTTTCTTTTTTGGCAAGTAGTTGTTTGGTATAATACTTGACGTCATTATTAATTTTTTGGAAAACCTTAGGTTGGAATTTACTAATTAGGCATAAAGATTTTGTTTTTATTTTGTTCTGCCTTATAATATTGTAGTGTCCTTTTAAGGAATCTTTTGGTTTGGTTCACACACTAAGTAATCAGGAAATTATAATTCTTGAGTTTCAAATGTGATAAAATAAGAAAAATTACTCAATTTATGCAAGTTTTACCTAAAATAGCATCAAGTTTAATTGGATAAGGTTAATATTTAGGATTAAATTTGAAATTATATCTATAATTTTTTGGGTGAGAGGTATGTATAATTACACTAAACCAAAAAAATCCAAAAGCATAAAATATGCTTGCTATCTACATGCCCAAACAGAGGAAGGTAGTTGTTACGTTAAATGTGAACAATAGTTGAACAAAGAAGACTTGTATAATTGACCCACTTCACCTTTTTTTTGCCTAACCTTTTTATTATTGTATATAAATTTTTTAAAATTTACAATAGAGCATTTTCATCCAAAAATAAAAGAAAAGATCAGTATATGTGAATATTTAACACTATAGCCAAAGGTCTTGCACTAAAGAGTAATAAAAACAATGCACCAATTATTCAACAATACCTATTTTGTAGTCTGCCTTTCTCACATTTTCTTCTTGTGTGCCTGTATTAGCTTGTAGGAACTTCTAATACCTTCAATGACTTATTATTGTTAGCAACTAAAATAACAAATATGAAAAACAACAACAACAATTAGGGAAAAGGCTGAACAAAAAGAAAAAGAAAAAAGAAAACAACTGAGAATGCGTACAACGAAGAAGAGGAAAAGAATTTATGCAGTGGATGCATTGTGTTATAACATCTATATTTTATAGTAAATTGTAATTGTTATTAAATTGGTATTGAGTGTTATTGAATTCAATAAGTATTTTCATTTGTCCATTATTAAGCACAATAATTAAGAGATAATTAAGTAAAGAATGCAAATAGGTGGAGTTTTTTTTTTTTTTTTATAATTATGAGATATAATTAGATATGATAAAAATGACGATTTTTTTAATTATTAATGAAAATAATGAAGGAAAAATTTCAAATAAAGGAGAAAAAAGAAAAAAGAGAATGGAGACATCTAAGGCATACCGCATAGGATAGGCTAACATTCTCTTACACACACACACACATATATATATATATATATATATATTGATTAAATGTTCATCAGTAGGCATTTGTTTTCATTTGTTAAATACCTGTAAAACAAATGTAAATGTATTTAAAATTAATTTTTGTATGGATTAGTATCTATTATTGCTTCGTATGATTCTATATAAAATGTTAATAAATATATATTTGTAATTTTAATCTATTGTCTTGTATAATTTTTAAATAAAGTAGAAAAAATATTATGATTAGTTGTTCAATCTAAGAGAATGTGTTTGACCCGATGTTAAAATAAGTATTAGAATATATGATATTTTAATGTTAATTGTGAAATCTTAAATAAGTTATAAGATATTATTTGATTTTGTAAAAATAAGAAGTTATATTTATTATATAATGTAATTTCCACTTACATTTTCTATTTTGTTTATTCAAAAATATTAATGATTATTTTTTTTGAAAAACTAATTAAATAACTATAAACATGTTTAAAATTATAATATTGGGCCCGTTTAGGCCATTCATTGTCTAGTTTATATTAGAAAGTGGGATCACAAAAAGTAAAAAAGAGAGAAAAAAGAGTTTTTTCACTATTAGAGGAAATCATCTTCCTTTAAACTTGTCCATTTATGTCCCATTTTTAAACATATTTTCTTTGATCTCAGATTTGGTATATGATCTATTTTTCTCACGACCTTAAAGAGATTTTCAATTTTTCATAACAAGTACATATATTTACAAATTAAAGTTTAGACCTTTGTGGGAAAGAAAAAAATTGACTAACAAGCCTATTTAAGTTTCCAATTAGCAAACAGAGCTATTTTCATTTTCTCATTTTAAAACAAAATAATAAAAGTAACTTTAATGAAGAATGAGACTATAATAACATATTAAAAATTTTGACAGATATTTATAAATATACTTAAAACATAAAACTCTAACCCATTATTTCAATTTCAAATTGCTTCTTTCCCCTCTTTAACTTTTTTCTCCTCTATTATTACTAAAAACTCATTGATTTTTTAATTTTCTCTTTTTCGAAACTCATATTTTATTTCTAAATATTTTGTCTCCTCCTAAGTTGTAAGATTCTACTTTCCTTTAATTTTAGTACCATGTTTTTTCAAAAGAAAAAAGGTTGTGTGTATATATATATGTAATCGGTCGGATAAAAAGAGATCGATGGTTAATCTGTCGAATAAAAAATGATCGATGGTTAATCTATCGGATAAAAAAGATCGATAATTAATTTATCGGACTAATTACTATAATCGATCACTATTGAATGATATAGAACACCGATGTATAACATTAATCAGATCAATAATCGATCTATCTATATCTGCGGATCGATAATCGATCTGTCCATGTATCAATCAAATCGATAATCGATCTATTTATATCGGTCGGATTGATAATCGATCTGTCCATGCGAATTAGATTTTTGATTAATTTGTAATTTTTAAAAGATCTTGGTGAGAGGAGGTTTTTCAAACTTTTTTTTTTGACAGTTGGTAATTTGTGAACTAATTTATAACTTTTAAAATTTATAATTAAATTTTAAATTAAAAATAAATTAAAATACTTAAAATGGATCATTTCTCCCCAAAAAAATACTCATAAACTCTTTAATAAAAAAATAAACTTAAAAATTATTTAACAAGGAATCCCGAAAGAGAAATCTTAAACCTTTATATATATATTAGCATATTTTTTTTTATATTAGAAGGTTCCATTTAATCACAAAAGTAAAAAAGAGCCAAAAAAATTGTAAAAAGGGAGAAAAGAGTTTTTGACTTTGTATAAACTACACATATTTTCCTTGTTTGACAATAGCCAAAGTCTCTTCATTTTCTTGAACTGAAGAAGTAAGGTTTACTTCGTCTCTGCTCCATGGAACACTAGTACTGCAACAGTAGTTGTGCCTTTCTTACTTTTTCCAGTTTTGTACTTTCCATTTTATCCCAAGAATGGTGTCGGATTCTGTGTTAATTGAACGGCTCCGGCAAATACTAACAGTTTCTGACCTTGAAACGGCCACTGCCGGGACTGTTCGTCGGAAGCTTGAGGAGGAATTTGGGGTTGATTTACTTGATAGGAAAGCGTTTGTAAGGGACCAAATCGATGTTTTTCTTCGAACCCATGTTCAAGAAACTCCAAATGATGACGTACAAGAAGTAGAGGATGTGAAGGAAGAGGAAGAGAAAGAATCTGTGGAGAATGATGATAATTCGAGTGAGACTGGGTCAAAGAAGAAAGCGAGGTATGGTTTCTTCATTTTATACTTTACTGCTTTGGATTGTTTTTTTGCTTGAGCCGAGGCTCTATCGGAACCGGTCTCTCTGAGGAAGTGGTAGCGTTCAGTGGCGGGGCCAAGATTTTCATTAATGAGAGGAAATTGAATGGCACCCTTTTTGTTTGTTGACTTGTTTCATATTTATTTGTAGTGTCTTACAAATGCTAGGGTATATATGTGTGGTTATGTAAGATTGGACAAGATAAGAGATGATCCTAAGAACCCTGCATAGATGATAAAATGGTGCTTGCAATGGTTTGACTGTGTCCTACATAAGATGATTGAAGGCACTAAAAGGCGGTGTTGTCAAAGGTGCGTTTAGAGTGCGTTGAATCACTGAAGCGAGTCTCAAAATGTGTTGAGCACTTGGCCTTCAGTGTCATAATCAAGGGTCTAAGACATACTTTTCCTTACTAGTGAGTCTTTTTTCACTAAAGCTCAATGCTTTACTTGTGCTTCGTGCTTAAAGCCCCAATGGACCTTAGAGCTTTTTCGCGCTTTTCACCTTTGATGACACTCCTAAAGGGAGAATAGGCTTAAAGTTATACAGAGGTGCTTTGTTCATAAAGGTCTGCAATCTATCAAAATAAATACAAACTCAGTGAACGACATAACCCACTAGAAATGGAACGAAAGAAATCATATGGGTGATGCCAACATTGGGATTAATACTTAATTGTTGTTGTTACACTTAGGTTCGACATAGCACAGAGTCTTTTATAGACTGGTTAAAGACACGTATGTCAGAATAATAAGTGTGAAAGAATCTCTAGTTTTGCAGACCCTAATTTACTTTGGCAGATAACTTATCTACTAATGGAATAAAATGGGTACAAGGAAATGTATGTAGATGATCAATATAACAGTTATACCAAACACAGCTAGTTTGGGATTGTAGCATAGTTGATTGATTTATTTATCAGTTATTCATATCTTTGCATTGATTCAAGTTTAAATTGTTCAATGCATTCTAATCATGTTGGTGCATAACCTAGACGCTATTGTTTGTATGTTGGTGCATAACCTAGATGCTATTGTGTACTGATTATTCTCCCAACTATCAGCAAATTCATGAGATATGGTAAAGCTATCACAGGAGAAGAAAGCTTCTTCCTGGCTATGTTTTGGTCATACAGTTGTAAATCGTGCTTTGTCTATTGCTGTTCACACCAAATTGTTTTTTGATATTTTCAAGAAGGTCTGAGAAAGTGAATGGAGAAGAAAAGAGAAAAGGGGGATTTTATAAACCATGTGCACTTTCTCCACAGCTTCAGAAATTGGTTGGCGAGCCAGAACTTGGCAGACCAGAGGTGATGCTTAACTTGTATGGCGTATTGCTGCTGTGATCCTCACTTTGTTTTTGATCTAATTCCTATATATCGTTTGGTGATGTCTTTTTGTTAGTAGGTCGTCAAGAAGATTTGGGCCTATATCTGGGAGAAGAAATTACAAAATCCACAGAACAAGCGGAAAATTTTATGTGATGATGTTTTGAGTGGAATTTTTCGGGCCAAAGCAATAGACATGTTCCAGATGAACAAGGCGCTATCCAAGCATATTTGGCCCATAGATGAGAAAGATGGTAGCTTTACTTTCCTTTTGACAATTTCATTGTGGGATTTTGCAATATGAGCCATTTCACATTGTCATGGTATTGCTGTAGTTATTGGGATTATTGCTTTTAGGTACTAAAGATTGCAGAAGAGCACTGTGCCTATGGCCTGTTGTTTTCTTGGTTCTTGAAGCAATAGTTGCATACTTTCCTGGTTTGTTGTGTAATTATTTGACAACCACACCAATTACAGGGTTCTGTAAGGGGTTTCAGCAGTAAGCCTAGCACCCTTGTCTAGATTAAAATTTCTGCTTGGTAGTGACTTCAGAGTTGTTTGTGGCTTCAGCTATAATATCTCTTAGACTCAAAACTCAACTTAGTGGAAGTGCTTGTGAAATTGTGAAATCTTTTGTATATTTAATATATATATTTTTTTGACTCATGCAGCCGCTGAAGTCAAATCTTCTGTGAAGAGGACACAGAAACAAGGCAGAGAAGAAGGTGAGAATAAATTGCTCGAAGTGCAGAAAGCAATGCTCTCTGCCTTTTCTAGGTTGCTTTGCAGTATGGTGAAGCCTTTGCTTCAGTTTTTCTCGAACTAACGACAGCATTTTCCTAAGTTAAATCTACAACTCTCAATTAACCAGCTTTAGATGAGCCAAAGCAGAAAGAGAAAAGGCAGAAAGGTGGAGGATCTGGCTTTCTTGCTCCAGTTCGATTGTCAGATGCTCTTGTGAAATTCTTTGGTACTAGAGAAAATTCCTTGCCGCGAGCTGAGGTTATCAAGCGAATATGGCAATATATAAAAGATAATGAGCTGCAGGTTTGTTGCATTTTCCGCTGACATCCTTCATCATTTCAGTTCTTGTTTTGGTTTTGCTACTCATTCAGTTAACATATTCTTTTTTAGAAAAAGTTGGCACTCCTTGAGCTTCTCGCAATTTAGCCTTGTTTTTAAGCTGTTATGATTGGATGACATCATGTTAGACCTGTTGTTACTAGGGTCTATAACCGCAGGAAGAAGGGTGAAAATAAAGCTTAAATGTATCTGTTTTATTTATTAATGATTCTATGCCTGTAATTCTAGTAGTTTCTAGCAGTTAACTAGCAGTTACATAGCAATTTAGGCAGTTGTTTTGTGATATATTGTACTGGGTAGAAAGCATAAGCTATCAGATTATGCTGTAGGATTTTCTGGCAGATTAGGAGGTTAAGGTTCCTTGAAATGCCTTGATTGTCGAAATATTCTCTATTTGTTAGTTGTAAAACTCGTTCTACTTGGTGGTGACAGTAAATAATAGTTGAAGTGTTGTTTCTACTTTTGCATTGTTCTGGAAGTCTACAGATTTCTTGCAAGTAGATTTCAGGATTCCTAATAATTTTGGTTTCGAAGCCTTTATGGTTTCAACCAGAATGGAAGGGAGGATTGAAGGATTAGAGAAGACAATGGGCAAAGTACAAGACGAGATTGGTTCAGTACGTGATTACATGGAGCAGTTACGAGACTGGATGAAGAAAAAAGATGAACATGACGCTGAAATTCTTCAACATATGAAAGGAAATCAAAGATTCAGGCAAATCCAACTAAAGACACAGACATGATGGCGGAAAACAGCTACAATCGCAGAAGCGATGAATTCTGGGAAGTTCAGCCACAATTTCGTGAAGAAACACGTCCTAGAAGATTGGAACTGCCCTTATTCTCCAGTGACAACCCATATGGGTGGCTTAACAGAGCGGAGCGTTATTTTCATTTCAATGGCATTGATGACAAGGAAAAACTAGAGGCTGCTGCTGTTTGCTTTGAAGGTAGAGCCCTAAATTGGTTCTAATGGTGGGAGACAAGAACACCAACTGTCACATGGGATGTGTTTTGAGTAGCTGTACTCTTAACGATTCACTCCATCACAGTTAGGAAACTTATATGTGGTGTTGATGGGGCTGCAACAAACTGGAAGTGTGGCCCAATACAGAGAAGATTTTGAATTACTTTCAGCACCCTTGAAAGATGCGAATGATGCAGTTTTGATGGGGATTTTACAAAAGGACTGAGAGGCTATGTTGCTCGGACTCGGCGGTTATGCCGTCGAACCCGTCCCGACACAACACCGGTGCGGACGCTGGCGCGGAATTCATCTCGGATTCGGTCAAACGAATCTGGAGACGTTGACCAACATCAAGAAGAAAGTTGGCTTCCCTATCGAAAGGGAGAAACCGGCGAAGGGAGAAAATCGGCGACCGTGATTGTTGTCGCCGGCGGAAGGGTTATCGTCGTCGGAATTTCGATGGGGAAGAAAGAAAACTCAGATCTGTGATTGTGGGTTGTTTCCGGCGAAAGGGTTATTGCTGGCGTAAGTGTTATCATCGCCGGAATTTCGATGGGAAGAAAGTGTAAATGCTCAGATCTGGTGGTGGTCGCCGGAATTTCGCCGGAATGCTCACTGTTGGTTGTCCTATTTTTTAATAATTATATTTTTTTAAAAATAAATTATATTAAAAAGGTAAATCTAATTTATGCAGATCAGGTGAGTGTTTGACTTTTCAAATACTACTCCTAATTAAAAAGAATTTTTTTTTTCCATATAAAAAATACTATTCCTAATTTAAAAAGTAACTAAAAAAAATTACCTTAAAAGTGAAAAAAGTAAAGAATATTTTTTTAGGAATAAAATTTCCTTGACACATAGGAAAAAGTAAATTGAAATGACTGTTTAAATATAGAATTATATTTATAATGTTTAATTTTTTAGCCGAATCCCTGCACCCGTATCCATAATTGGATTCGCACCCCCGAATCTCAAAAATTAAATTTTGACGAATCCGACTCTCAGATCTGCACCCGTCTTGGATACCCGCACCTGAGTCCATGCAACTTAGCTGAGAGGAGAGGTCAAGGCTGAATTGCGTCTTAGTAAGTTAGGAACTCTAACCCAAATTATGGATCAAAGCCAGTGTATTGAAGAAAAGAATTGGGCTCTCAGCCAAGCCCACTTGCCTTGGCATATGTTTATGACACTTTCTAGGGGTTCGACACATTTGCAAGTGACTGGCAATAGTCAAATGGGAAGTGTTACAAGTCCAAATGTGCATGTAGCCACAACACCTTATCATTCTGCCTGTACAAAAGTTACAACAGTACCACGACATTTTCAAGAGCAGAAGCGAGGAGAAATCATGTAGCCAGGACCTGAAAATTCTGCAGGTCGTGGAGGATCATACAAAAGGCTATCGGATGCAAAGTATCAGGATAAATTAAGAAAAGGACTTTGTTTTCTCTGTGATGAGAAATATGGTCCCAATCATCGGTGCAATTCAAAACAATTAAACGTGCTTATTGTTGCAACAGAGGATATCGAAGATGGAGATATAGAAGAACATTCGGAGGAAATAATAAATATAGGGATGGATCAATTAAGTGTTCAAGAACATCCAGAGTCTCAAAAGTTAATGGAATTGTCTTTGTACTTTGTTGCAGGAATTACCACAAAAAAGTCTTAGAAGGTATGGGGTACAATATTGGGAAAGAAGGTTATTGTGTTGATTTATAGCGGAGCATTAACTAATTTTATCTCTCGCACATTGGTTGAAGTATTAGAGTTAAATAAAACATAAACAAAGTCATTTGTGGTGGAAGTAGGAAATGGACAAGTGGTAAAGAGTAAGGACAACTGCAAAGAAGTGGAATTGTGGATTGATAAATTAAGGATAACACAAGATTATTTCCTTTTTGATTTAGGAAATGCCGATGTGGTGTTGGTATTAGAGAGGCTGAAAACCTTGGGAGATATTCAAGCCAATTTCAAGATGTTGACGCTGAAATTTGAAATAGGAGGGCAAACACGAGTTATTCAAGGAGATCCCTCATTGTCCAGATCAGTGGCTTCACTCAAAATTCTGTTTAAAGCCTTGCAAAAAGATGGGAAAGGGTATTATGTTGACCTGAATGAGTTAACAACGAAGGAAGACCAAGAGAATTTGGATTTGCAGCAATTACTACAAGAATTTGGAACTTCATTTGAGGAATTAAAAGGGTTGCCACCTAGTAGGAGTCATGATCAGGCTATCTTGCTTAACGAGGGATCTAATCCACCCAATATTCGTCCATATCGTCACTCCCAATACTAGAAAAATGAGATTGAGCGACTTGTCCAGGAAATGCTTGTAGCTAGTATCATTCAACCAAGCACAAGTCCTTTCTCTAGTCCAATGTTGCTAGTTCGCAAAAAAGATGGTAGCTGGCGATTTTGTGTGGATTATCGAGCCCTTAATTAGATTACTGTTCCCAATAAATTTCTAATTCCAGCAATCGAGATGAACTTGGGGTGGATTAATGCAAAACAACCTATAAGATCAGTTGATTTTACTATGGATTTTGATTACAAACCAAGGACTACAACAAGGTAGAAAGGTAAAGTAGCAATCACAATATACCAACTAAAAAGGATGAGTTATAAGGTTAAACAAAAGGAAAAAAAAAGTATTATTCTTCACATTCAAAACCATTGGAATAAAATATTTTTAGCGAAAAAGAAACTCAACATTTTGTAATTATTCATGGGGTAATTAATCTCTTCTACAAAGTACTTTCTTATTTTGTTTTATTCCGCTCTTAATTATCTACCGGCACCTTGCTTTCATTGCAATCTAAACCACAAAAATGTCAACTTAATGAATGTTTTATTAATTTGGAGAAAAAAGTAGGGAAAAAACTCAATTGACCGCGCGTGAAATTTTTAAATTATTCTTTTTTTGAAATGCAAATGAATATGTAAAATCATTTTCGGCAACAAATGTATCAATTCTAATTGTCTTAGTTCTTTAACCGGTCACTCCTAATTTCCTACATTGGATTGAGCAAGAAAAAGATCTAGCAAGTGCAACATGTTCACTATAACTAACTAGCTTTTCAAACTAATCAGAACTAAGTGATATTCTTCTATGCATTTCTATGTCACTAGAAAGTGTCCTTTTTGGGCTTCCCCTACCACTTTCTGGTGCTTCAACAGCTTTAGTTGTACTACTTTTCTTTCTTGACCTCCCCTTGCTTTTAGCAGGTGCTTCAACAACTTCAAAAGTAGTCTTCTTTCTTGGTCTTCCTCTGGCTCTAGGAGGTGTTTCAGAAGTGCCAATTAGTTAGCTTGACATTCCTCTTCCTCTAGCAGGTGCTTCAACAACTTCAGAAGTAGTTGCTATCCAAGAAAGCTAATTGGTACTTCTGAAACACTTCCTATAGCCAAGGCAAGACCAAGAAACGTAGCAACTACTTCTGAAGTTGTTGAAGCACCTGCTAGAGGAAGAGGAATGTCAAGCTAACTAATTGACACTTCTGAAACACCTCCTAGATCCAGAGGAAGACCAAGAGAGCAAAATAGTACTACTGAAGCAGTTGAAGTACAAGAAAGATGTAGGGGAAGTCCGAAATTCTAGTGGCTTGGAAATGCATTAAAGGACATCATTTAGTCCTAAGTAATTTGAAAATCTAATTAGGTATAGTGCACAAGTTACACGTGCTCGATATTTTCTTGCTCAATCTAATATAGGCAGAGGAGTACTTGGTTAAAGAACCAAGACAATTAGAATTGGTGCATTTGTTGTCGAAAATGACGTTACAACGTACAATAAAAATGTTGAAAATTGGGATAAAATTTTAAGTTTGTGATGTAGCTACTAACTATATTTTGTATCATTGCTATAACAAGTAATATAGAATACTATTATATATTAATGCAAAACAACCTATAAGATCAGTTGATATTACTATGGATTTTGATTACAAATCAAGGACTACAACAAGGTAAAGTAGCAATCACAATATACTAGCTAAAAAGATGAGTAATGGGGTTAAACAAAAAAAAAGTATTTTTCTTCACAATTAATTGAACCATTAGAATAAAATATTTTTAGCGAAAAAGAAATTCAACATTTTGTAATTATTCTTGGAGGAATTAATCTTTCCTTCTATAAAGTACTTTCTTATTTTGTTTCATTCTATTTTTAATTATCTACCAGCACCTCGCTTTCATTGCAATATAAACCTCACTTATTGAATGCTTATTAATTTATAGAAAAAGTAGGGAAAAAACTCAATTGACAACGTGAATTTTTTAAATTATTCTTTTTTTTGAAAAGGAAAGTGAATATGTAAAATCATTTTCGGCAGCAAACGTACCAATTCTAATTGTCTTAGTTCTTTAACCGGTTACTCCTAATTTTCTACATTGGATTGAGCAAGAAAAGATCTAGCAGGTGTAACATGTTCACTATTACTAATTAGCTTTTCAAACTTCTCAGGACTAAATGATATTATTCTATGCATTTCCATGTCACTAGAAAGTGTCCTATTTGGGGTGCTTAAACTACTTTAGCAGTACTACTTTGCTTTCTTGGCCTTCCCTTGCTTTTAGCAGGTGCTTCAATAACTTCAAAAGTAGTCTTCTTTCATAGTCTTCCTCTGGCTCTAGGTGGTGTTTCAGAAGTACCAATTAGTTTTCTTGGTCTTCTTTTTCCTCTGACAGGTGCTTCAACAACTTCAGAAGTAGTTGCTACTTTTCTTGGTCTTCCTCGGGCTTTAGGAAGTGTTTCAAAAGTACCAATTAGCTTTCTTGGACGTTCCCTGTCTCTAGCAGGTGCTTCAACAACTTCAAAAGTAGCTTGGTCTTTCCCGGGCTTTAGGAAGTGTTTCAAAAGTACCAATTAGCTTTCTTGGACGTCCCCTGTCTCTAGCAGGTGCTTTAACAACTTCAGAATTAGTTATTACCTTAGGCTCTTTATTTTATCTTCTTCGTTGAAAAATAAAGAGCCTAAGGTAACAACTATTTCTAAATTTGTTGAAGCACCTGCTAAAGACAGAGGAAGTCGAGAAAGCTAATTGGTACTTTTGAAACACTTCCTAGACTCAGGGGAAGACCAAGAAACGTAAAAACTACTTTTGAAGTTGTTGAAGCATTTGCTTGAGAAAGAAGAATGTCAAGATAACTAATTGGTACGAATGTCAAGATAACTAATTGGTACTTCTGAAACACCTCCTAGAGCCAGAGGAAGACCATGAAGAAAACTACTTTTGAAATTGTTGAAACACCTCTAAAAGCAAAGGAAGCCCAAGAAAGCAAAATAGTACTACTGTAGCTGTTGAAGCATCAGAAAGATGCAAGGGAAGCCCAAAAATCTAGTGACATGGAAATGCATAGAAGGACATCATTTAGTCCTAAGTAGTCTGAAAATCTAATTACTTATAGTGTACAAGTTGCACCTGCTCGATATATTCTTGCTCAATCTAATGTAGGCAGAGAAGGAGTACCTGGTTAAAAAACTAAGACAATTAGAATTGGTGCATTTGTTGTCGAAAATGATTTTACAACGTATAATAAAAATGTTGAAAATTGGGATCAAATTTTAAGTTAGTGATGTAGCTACTAACTATATTTTGTATCATTGTCATAGCAAGTAATATAGAATACTATTGTATATTAATGCAAAACAACCTATAAGATCAGTTGATATTCCTATGGATTTTGATTACAAATCAAGGACTACAACAATGTAGAAAGGTAAAGTAGCAATCACAATATACCAGCTAAAAAGGATGAGTAATAAGGTTAAACAAAAAGAAAGTATTTTTCTTCACAATTCAAAGAACCATTAGAATAAAATATTTTTAGCGAAAAAGAAATTCAGCATTTTGTAATTATTCGTGGAGGAATTAATCTCTCCTTCTATAAAGTTTTTTCTTATTTTGTTTTATTCCGCTCTTAATTATCCACCAACACCCCGCTTTCATTGCAATATAAACCACAAAAATGTTAACTTAATGAATGTTTATTAATCTAGGGAAAAAAACTCCATTAACAACTTGAAAATTTTAAATTAAACTAATTCTTTTTTTAAAGGAAAATAAATTTGTAAAATCATTTTCGGCAACAAACGCACAAATTCTAACTGTCTTAGTTCTTTAACCAGCTACTCCTAATTTCCTACATTGGATTGAGCAAGAAAAGATCTAGCAGGTGCAACATGTTCACTATAACTAAATAGTTTTTCAAACTATTCAGGACTAAGTGATATCCTTCTATGCATTTCCATGTCACTAGAAAGTATCCTTTTTAGGCTTCCCCTACCTCTTTCTAGTGCTTCAACAGCTTTAGTAGTACTACTTTGTTTTCTTGGCCTTTCCTTGCTTTTAACAGGTGTTTAACACCTTCAAAAGTAGTTTTCGTTGTCTTCCTTTGCCTTTAGAGGTGTTTCAGAAGTACCAATTAATTTTCTTGGCCTTCCTCTTCCTCTAGCAGGTGCTACAACAACTTTAGAAGTAGTTGTTACCTTTCTTGGTCTTTTCCTGGCTCTAGGAAGTGTTTCGAAAGTACTAATTAGCTTTCTTGGACGTCCCCTGTCTCTAGCTGGTGCTTCGACAACTTTGGAATTAGTTGTTACCTTAGGCTTTTTATTTTTCAAGAATGAAGATATTAATTATATTCGCACACATACATATACTATTATGTAGTAGTATTGCTCTCAAATGGTTAAAGTCACGGGAGGTTTAAGATATTTTTTCCTGGGAAAGGAAAGAACTATAAAGAAATGACCTTAGATAAGTTGGATTAATTAAACATGAAATAGGCTGTTGTTCAAAAGGAAAAAATCGTTGTTATCTCAAATTTGAATTCTTTGTTATGGAAAACTTAACAGGAAGTGTAATGGCATTTCTCGAAACAAAATTGAAAGGGAGGTCAAATATAACAAGATGACTGAAAACATAAACTAATAGTCGTGATTAAAATGTTGTTTAAAAGTTAATAAGAACTTCAGTCAACTCTATTTAGCAGGGTCAGGAGTTCAATGGATTATCTTTTGTTAACATAGATTCTTGAAACACAGAAAAGAATCTCAAGCCTTGAATGTCCTTCTACAATTAATATTCTCATACTATTGCACATAAGCCTAAATTATGATAGCTGAATCGTCAGTCAGACTTCATTTTCGGCAACGAACGCACCAATTCTACTTGTCTTAGTTCTCTAACCAGGTACTCTTTCTCTGCCTACATTAGATTGAGTACGAAAAGATCGATCTAGCAGGTGCAACATGTGCACTATAACTATTTGTATTTTCAAACTATTCGGGACTAAATGATATCCTTCTATGTATTTCCTTGTCACTAGAAAATGTCCTTTTGGGGCTTCCCTGTGTCAAGAATGGACCTTGGGCCTAACTCAACCTCAAAAGCTAGCTCAAGAGGTGAGGATTAACCAAGTCCATAAGCAAACCACTAGTCCATTCCCCAACCAATGTGGGACTTTTACCTACTCTAACACCCCCCACCCCCCGCCCAGGCCCAACTAGCACTGGCGCGTGGACCGGAAGCCCAAAACGGGAATGGACTTGGCTCTTATACCATGATAAGAAATGGACCTTGGGCCTAACTCAGGTCCCAGGTCCATTCCCGTTTTGGGCTCCCGGTCCACGCGCCAGTGCCAGTTGGGCCTGGGCGTGAGGGGGGTGTTAGAGTGGGTAAAAGTCCCAAATTGGTTGGGGAATGGACTAGTGGTTTGCTTATATGGACTTGGGTAATCCTCACCTCTTGAGCTAGCTTTTGAGGTTGAGTTAGGCCCAAGGTCCATTCTTGACACCCTGCTGCTTTCTGGTGCTTCAGTAGTACTACGTTGCTCTCTTTGTCTTCCCTTGCTTTTAGTAGGTGCTTCAAATGTAGTAGTTTTCTTTCTTTGTCTTCCTCAGGCTCTAGGAGGTGTTTTAGAAGTACCAACTAGTTTTCTTGGCCTTCCTCTTCCTTTAGTAGGTGCTTCAGCAACTTCAGAAATAGTTGTTACCTTTCTTGGTCTTCCCCTGGCTCTAGGAAGTGTTTCAGAAGTACCAATTAGCTTTCTTGGATGTCCCCTGCCTCAGCAGGTTCTTCAGAATTAGTTATACAATTAATATCTATATGAGATGTGAATATTTCTTGGACATATGCCATGAATTAAAAGGATATTGAGTGTTACTGTAAAGGAATTTACTGAAGTAAATCCCCCATCCCTTAGCAGTTATACGGTGGTTGTATGTTAGGCATGTGTACCAGGTTTTAAAACACAGTCAAACCACCTATCTTAGGACTTGATAATGTGCTTGTTTCTTTCCAGGATCCATCTGATAAGAAGACAATTATCTGTGATGAACAGTTGAAAGAACTATTTCAAGTTGATTCATTCCATGGCTTCACAGTTATGAAACTGTTGACTACTCATTTTGTCAAATGAGAAGACTGATATTGTGGTTTGCTTGCAATTGGCAATGAGTGTAATTTGTCTTCTATATGGCCATGTTAGCGGTTCCTCTTTCTGTCTTAGTTTTTATGGTTTTCAGGTATAGTCATTTAGCCATAGTATAGGAACATATGATCTTGAATGTTAGCAAAATACTAATTAGTCCTCCTATTAATCTCAACCCCTTCTGCTAATGCAAAAGATAAAATGAAGAAAACAAAGTTGTTGTCCTTCTTGGGACTCCGATAAAATTGGAGCAATGAAAAAAAAAGAATCGTTATATCCTTTATTCATGCTTAGATGTTCTTTTTTGTTGGTTTGCTTGGTTTAACCATCTAGTGTTCAGAACCACACTAGCATGACAATCCAGATTTGCTTTGTGTAAAGCTCATTAAAGGAGGAAGTGGGAGTTTCTCCAATTTCTGGTGTTCGAATCTGGAATCTTTAAGCGAGGAAGAATACTGCTCATCCCAACACATTTAATTTTGATCAAGCATAGTTGTTCATGGTCTTTGTACTTTATTAATAGTTGTGCGATATTTTTTTTCTCCGTCTCTTGATCGATTCCTTGTCATTCTTTTGGTTTGACTTTACTTTTTTCGTTCTTGCTGTGGATGCTATTATTCTTGTTTACTCTTGAGCCGGGGGTCTATCGGAAACAACATAACTACTTCATCTAAGGTAGTGGTATGGACTGCGTACACTTACCATCCATACCCCACTTTGTAGGAATTCACCGGGTATGTTGTTGTACTCTCGCCATGCTTAAATGTCTAAGTTTGTAGCAGTTTGCCAACTTCTCTAACTAACAAGTTTATAATATTCATTTAGAATTCACATCCATTCATGGAGTTATATGGTGGTTGTATGTTAGGCATGTGTACCAGGTTTTAAAACAGAGTCAAACCACCTATCTCAGGACTTGATAATGGGCTTGTTTCTTTGCAGGATCCATCCGATAAGAAGACAATGTGATGAACGGTTGAAAGAACTATTTCAAGTTGATTCGTTCCATGGCTTGACAGTTTCGAAACTGCTGACTGCTCATTTTATCAAATGAGAAGACAGATATTGTTGTCTGCTTGCAATTGGCAATGAGAGTAATTTGTCTACCATCTGGCCATGTTTGTGGTTCCTCTTTCTGTCTTAGTTTCTATGGTTTTCTGGTACAGTCATTTAGCCATAGTATAGGAACGTATGATCTTGAATGTTAGCAAAATACCTATTAATCTCAACCCCTTCTGCCAATGCAAAAGATAAAATGAAGAAAGCAAAGTAGTTGTCCTTCCCGGGACTCCGATAAAATTGGAGCAATGGAAAAGAAGAATTGTTATAGCCTTTATTCATGCTTAGATGTTCTTTTTTGTTGGTTTGCTTGGTTTAACTATCTAACATCCAGAACCACACCCTGGCTTGACCAATCCATATTTGCATCGTGTAAAGCTCATTAAAGGAGGAATTGCTCCCCTACAGGAGTTCCTCCAATTTCTGGTGTTCGAATCTGGAATCTCTGGTTAAGTGAGGAAGAATACTGCGCATCCCACCGCACTTTATTCTGATCTAGCATAGTTAGTTGTTCATAGTCTTGGTCCTTTTGTGTAATAATGGTTGTGCGATATTTCTTTTCTCCCTCCCTTGATCGATTCCTTGTCATTCTTTTGGTTTGAATTTACTTTTTCCGTTCTTGCTGTGGATGATATTATTCCTGTTTGCTCTTGAGTTGGGTTTCTATCGGAGACAAGCTCACTACGTCATCTAAGGTAGTAGTATGGACTGCATATACTTTACCATCTCCCGACCTCAACTTTGTGGGAATTCACTGGCGATGTTGTTGTTGTACTCTTACCATGCTGGTTCTTAAACCAGATAAAAGAAGGCTGCGGTAGATTAACAATCAGCCTCAAATATTTTGATTATGATGAATCAGCTAGCTGCATACAAAATTATGATGATTTGCTTTTAGGGTTAACAACAAAATCTATTGTATTATTAGCCGTGTTTAGTACACACTCACTTTCTGACATTTAAACTAGAGTGAATTTTGACTTAACATTTTGATTTTATCATTTCACGATTTTGTTCAAATCCTTAAAAACTTGTAAACAAATTAATACAGATGGAGAAACTGTCACAATCAATCACAAACTTTAATTGAGTTGGCTATCTATCCTTTTTATTGTGATTCCATGAGCAAGTTGATCAAGAAAGGAATCATGATGCTGGAGGACTACTGCTTTGCATGCAGCAATAATATGATTCAATAAGCATGTGATGCAAAAGAGGAAAGAGGAAAGAAAATACCACTATAATATTAATTACTTATTGATAACCAAAAGATTAATAACAAAAAAGCATAGAGTTTTGTTAATAATACATATCTAAATTTAGCAAGAGGTGCATGTGTGAGGTGGCATGAATGGAAAAAGCCCAAATAGGCTACAAAATGATGGGTGGTGTGACTTAAAATTTATGGCAGGACATTAGTGTTATTTTTCTACTTCTCTTTTGGGATCTGTTCTATCATATTTGTTTACTCATTTTGCCCTTATGAATATTCAGATTCATCCTTTTTATTCCTATAGTGAATATCTTACCTATGGTTATTAATTTTAGAACTACATACTAGTATTTTTCCTGATTCAAAGTTTATACCGTTTTATTTCATAAAATAAAGTTTATACGCTTGTTAATCAACACTCGTCGCATCAATAATTTGTATTTTGTTAATATTATCCTTCAAAATTGAAATCGATCTGCATAATACAAATCCCATTTCCTTTTTTAGGATATAAGTGTATCATTGACGCATACAATAATTTTACATTTTATTTATTTATTCTCTTTTGGGAAGCTTGAATGGTAGGTGGTGTTTTGTATATTAGGAGTATCTTAGCTTGCAACAATATATCGTTCTGAATTCTTGAGGTACAATTTCTGCTCATTTAGTTTTTGGAATTAGACAGATTTTTCTTGATGTTTCTAGTAAAATTTCCTTTAATTTTAATTATCATTAATATAATGATCAAAGATAGTTAAATACTATTAGACTCCAACAGTAGAACTGTTGAGAGATGATGCCATTCCACTTGTTCTAGAAGTAGTTGCTTTTTTTTCTCCTTGGCAGATTCTATCGAAGTAGTTAACTTTGGGTGTCTAATCAATCAGTAAACTCGTCATATTGTTATCCCTCACATCCTCAATTCACCATCTATCCAAATACACCAGCCCCACCAGCCAGCAGAACTTGATACCTTTCAGTTTCCTTTTCCTTTCATATTCTTGTCCTTTGAAATTAGGTGCACTTGAGAAGTTTGTTCTATTTTCAAAATAAGTGTATCTTTCTATTTTGTTCTAACATGGAGATATATAATTATAAGATAATTTACTTATTTGATAAAATTATATAAAAATCAATTTTTTAAAAATAATTTTCACAAATCGAGAAAGTTTATATTTATATGTAATGGAAGCTTTGATGTATCTAATTGTCCTTTTATTTTAGCTTTATATCCAAAGACATAAGTTATGTGTAAAGCAGGAAAAATTTGCAAGACACGAGTTATGTCCTAATAAAGTATAAATTCAATGTATAAACTTCTTAAGATAGAATGTTCTAAAATTTAACTCGTCTTATAGGATATGATGGTGAAATTACAACAATATTACTGTAGGCACTCAATTTTTGGGGACTTTACAAAACAAGAATCCAATTTTTGTTAAGAGTTATTTGAGTCTACTTTATTCTAAATCCTAATTCATATCTATATAAACTATAAAGGGCCAAATCCTAATTCATGCCTATATAAAGGGGTGAATTTAAAAAATAGACCCAAATTGAGGTGACTTTCACATTTTAGATCCAATTAAAAAAGCTTCCTTAAAATA
>NC_061111.1:153704766-153705857 GCF_002878395.1 Capsicum annuum | reverse complement strand
TATTGCCTTAGAGACAAGACTTATCTCAAGAACTTTCAAACTACAAACTATGCCCCAAAGGCAAGAGTTAACTTTACCACGTTATGTTTTCATTTATGAGATGCTCTACAACTCTTGCCTTAGAGGCACAATTTAGCTCAAAGACTTTCAAACTACAAATTATGTCCCACGAGCAAGAGTTGTAACTACCACGTTCTGTCTTCATTTATGAGATGTTCTACAACTCTTGCCTTAGAGGCAAGACTTAGCTCAAGGACTTTCAAACAACAAATTATGCCCCACGGGCAAGAGTTACACTACCACATTATGTCTTCATTTATGAGATGTTCTACAACTCTTGCCTTAGACGCAAGACTTAACTCAAAGACTTTCAAACTACAAATTATGTCCCATGGGCAAGAGTTGACACTACCACGTTATGTATTCATGTATGAGATGTTCTGCAACTCTTACTTTCAAAGACTTCCAAACTATAAATTATGCCCTACGGGCAAGAGTTGACACTACCACGTTGTGTCTTCATTTATGAGATTTTCTACAACTCTTGCCTTAGAGGCAAGACTTAACTCAAAGACTTTCAAACTACAAATTATGCCCCACGGGCAAGAGTTGACACTAACACGTTATGTCTTCATCTATGGGATGTTCTACAACTCTTGCCTTAGAGGCAAGAGTTAGCTCAAGGACTTTCAAATAATAAATTATGTCCCACGGGCAAGAGTTGACACTACCACGTTATGCCTTCATTTATGGGATGTTCTACAACTCTTGCCTTAGAGGCAAGACTTAACTCAAGGACTTTCAAACAATAAATTATTCCCCACGGGTAAGAGTTGACACTACCACGTTATGTCTTTATTTATGAGATATTCTACAACTCTCGCCTTAGAGACATGGTTTATCTCAGGAATTTTCAAAGAACTTCGTAACAACAATTCATGCCCTTAAATTTGCTTTGATGTCAAAAAGAAGAACCCTTTACGAATTATCTATTTTTTTATTTATTAGCAAAATATAATAGAAGTTGAGAAAAAAAAAAAAAATGATCAAACAAAATATAGAAATAAAAAAAAAGACTAAGAAAAAAAAGA